>NW_028301553.1:10395000-10597500 GCF_042242905.1 Orbicella faveolata
CTTCAAAACTTCGGAAAAACGAAAAAAACGTCGTCATTTCCTAGACGACCTCCAGCCACTGCACACTAATGGCTGGTAGTGTTCAAGGGCTCAGCCAATCAGATTACAGCATTTGCATTAGTATACTAGTAGAATTCTACTAATATGGAATAGCATATAGTTTTCTCTTTACACAGCCTCTCTTATCTGGTGCTATGTATCTGGTCTTTTTTGCCTTTTGTTTTCAAATGTAAGCTCGTTTCCTTGGGTGCTTTTCTGCTGAAAAATTAGAGAAAGCAAGCAGTAAACGCCAGCTTAGTGTTGATTTTGTTTGCTTTTCCTCAATATAGTTCATAATACTGAGGGAAAAACTTCGAAACTTCATGTCGCTTCATTTATCTAATGAATAGCTTTGAAGTTAGAAATAAGTTTGAAACAACAGAGAAGTTATTTTGGTCAGTTTATTTTTGGAGTGAAACTTTTTTCTAAGTATTTGTATAGGGATGGGTCATTGTGTAAGTGTTGGGGGGAGAAGTGGGCAAGGGCAATTGTTCTGACCAAGATGCTTTTTTTTTTAGGGTCCGATCATTTAAGAATTTTTTCTCCATTAGCTTCATATGTGTCATGCGTGGCTCGCTGTGCACCAGTTTATTTTTTTGTCACTTTATCTTGTTCAGGAATTTTTTGGAGGTAATTGCCCACCCCCCACCCCCTCCCATCACTGATCCATCCCTTAGCCAGTTTCTTCAGATCCTGTAGGAAATGGTGAATTATTATTAATAATTATTATATATCAAAAGTCGATATAGTCCTAAAATGAAGTTAGCTTTATTCAACCAGGGGTGTAGTGGCACAAAAAGCTTATTTTTATTGTTTGAAATTTGAAGTGCGTTTTTGTACAATAAGGTGGAAATACCTTCTGGTTATTGCTTGAAATTTTAAAGATTTCTTAGGTAATAGGATCTTATTGATATTTTTGAAACCATTTTCCTTTGTAGTTGTCGTCACGCAATCTCGTGACTCAACGATAATCGTTGCGTTACAATGACCACCCAAATGCATGGCCTCCAAGGAGTGACTGAAATGGGACTTACCCGTCGGAAGGGTAGAAATGTTCTGTACAATTCTAATTGATTGAGCAGTTGCATGACTAGAAATTCAAATTGAGAGGTGTAAGGCTTTTGGTGATTTGTCTCACAACGGATCATCCTCTCTTCTTGGCCAATAATGAAATATTAGGAACACGAGAGTGCAAATTCACACATTGTAGTTGAAGAGTACACGGGGCTACCCTCGCTCCCAGGCTGTTTCTTAATTACGCCTCCTGAGACTGAAGAGACAGTGTGGGAATGAGACCGAGCCAGATGTCGTTAAATAAAGTTTCACCTGTAAGTAGCTAGAAATAGTAAAATGTTAAGAAATCGAGAGTTTTAAAATAAAATGGCTGGAGAGTTGATCAAGCGTTTCAGGTGCTCAGTGGATTCCATTTACGTGTGAAAAGTTATTAGATTTATTGTATGCTTGAACAGGTCCGGCATGAAAAAAAGAATTCTGATGGGTTGCCTTAGCGGTTCATATTTTGCAATACAGACCGCGGAGATGGCCCGCTCACGAATTAATTTCGGCGAATTGCTTTTTCAATTCATTGCACAGAATAAACAGTTTTTTGTCAAGTAGAATTTTTTTTTTACCTTCATCTTGGGAGGACGATTACAGTTAAATGTTCACAAAAGCGACCCGAGAAACGTAAGTAATTGTTTACCTTTCGCGCGCGCGTTTACCGCCTTTGGGTTTCGTTGCCATAGCACGATCAGTTTAGTGTACTTTTGTACACTTTTAGTTTTTAAGAAAGTCAACTATTGGCTTCTCGGTCCTTCCTGGAATTATTTCCTCTATAACATTTCGTGGTTTTTAGTCACGCTTGTTAAGGTTACTCTAGTAAGCAGTCAAACGTATTACCAGGGGAAAACGTCTTCAAAGTAATAGGCCATTTTCGTATTCTCGGTATAGGCCTGGAACGAGCTTCCAACTGAACCTAATGCGTGGAGTCTTTTCAAATGCAAATTACATATACCTCTTTTTAATGATATTCCTCCGCACGGCTGCATGAGCCTCCATTACAAACTGTTCCTGTTTGACCCTGTTTAATAATGGCCTATTAAGTTTCAGTATTGTTTTTCACTTGTTATAATTTATTTTCCTTCATGTTCGAACTTCATACTGAAGTTCTTAATAAAACCGTCTTCGATTAAAAACACGTATAGGTGAATGAGCATTTATTAAAACGTGGAGTTGCCTGAACAACACTTTGCTTCTATAACCGACATTCACAAAAGTAAAAAGGTAAATTAACTTGGCGTTGAAGGAAAAAGACGGCGTCTCTACTGTTTGTATTTTGGTGCCGAAATTCATATTACGCAAGCCTTGTTAGAAAAAATCATATCCAACATACGCCAGTTCAAACCCCTTTCAGACTGGCCCTACGGGAACATTTTAACATTTGACAATTTTATTTATTTATTTATTTTTCGTTTTTTTGTAAGAGCACCATGCACATCATAGTATTACTTTGCATTTTGTTAACTTGATCACATGCACCTGTACCAGCACTCCGTGGCGGGATGGACAACCTTTGCCATGTATAAATGTAAATGTGTACGTATTTTTACTCTTGCATTTCACCCCTTAGCTACTTTGTAATACATGGTGCAACGTTTTGGCCTAAACTTTTCGTTCTTGGTTTTGACTGGCATTTCGTATTCAGGACTTCGGTCTGTGACTACCCGTTTCTACAGGCTCGATTATCAGCCGCAGCTGTTCGACAAAAGAGCCCACGCGCCTCCCGCCAAACTCAGGGAGGAATGTGGACCGGACTCGAGAGAACGGTGGAAATCGAGCCAAGCGTTTCTGCAGATTCGATGACGTATGTGTCCAGTCCTCATAAAAAAGGAGCAAGCACGATCACGATCTGTTCCCGACGCTTTGATCAGTGACCGTTGTACTGTATACGTGAGTGAGAAGATCCTAAGTAAATCCCTCACAAATTAAACAGACAAGTCTTTCCGCACCAGCGTTCAACCAAACTTAACAATATTTCGACTACCATGATTTCGGATGTCCCTAGTCAAATAAAAAAAGTATGTACTATGGCTCGCGGCTCCAAGGTTAAAGGAGCTACGTCCTGGTTTAATTTGTGCATCTTGAAAAGCTTAGCCTAAATTTTTTAAGTTCGTTGTTTGTAATCCGTGATAATCTTCTTCATCCTTAACCAACCTTGTTTATTTATGGTTCATTTTAACGTCTTGAGTGTTTTCCCATCTAAGCGAACTACTGTTTTCAGGTTTCCTTCAATTTAAAGGTAATTCTACACACGGCCTAAATAAACTAAAATACCGTGACTGAGCTCCTTTGATGATTAAGAAAAAGGCTCATGAAAGAGTTAGAAATACATGGCTCAGTAGGATATCAAAGGTACGTTTTTGTAAGTACGTGTACAAATAAAGGTGGCGGTTGTTGTTGTTGCTGTAGTGGTACGACAATAGAAGAGGATGACAAAGGACGGAGCATGAGGCTCAAAAGACGTACGGACGTGATTCGCAAATTTACGAAAGTTAATAGAAGAGGCCTTGCATTTCAAAACGGTCTTGTTAAAAAGAATGCTGAGAGAAAGACTGAGGGCCGATATTCTTCCAGTACGGTCCCGAGCAAGCTTGGTAGATAAGATATTTATTACGCGACTGAAATAATCAGGAAAAAAGGCCACGATCAAGGACTGCATGGAAAAAGCGTGAATTCCCATTGGAAGCCGCCTTATTCTCCTTTATTTTCGCAGGACTTCACATTTCACGAAAATTTTCTCGGCACATTTCGCGAGTCTTTTAGTTCGCGATCGGGGAGAAAATATTGTGTTTGCAGTGAACTAAATTTCGCGAAATTGACGATTCAATGTCTTTATTTTTTCTTTTTTACAAAAACTTACGTCGATCAACAATTGCAACAAAACCAATGTGCTGTCGCTGACTCGGCAGCTGTATTCCTCTAAAAGTCAGTCTTGCGGTAATAAATAAAAAAGTCTTTTTGTTCTTCCGAGTCATTATCGAGTATCGGGAGTATCGTTACAAGTCCGCTCTAGGGAATCTCAATAGAACCTTCAGATCTTCAAATGGATCCTTAGGGGGAAGACATTACATTTCTCGATCGACAGCAATTTTCGCGGGTCTTTAAGTTCGCGACTTTTTCAAAATAGCGAAAATCGCGAATTTAAAGACATATGAAAATAAAGGAGAATAAGTGCTCACGTGTGATGTTGCACAAACCAGAAGGGAAAGAGGGTTGGTAGAAAAAGAAAAGGAATCTTTTATGTTTAAAGGAAGTTCTTTGAGAGACGTAAGCCATAAAGCAGCCAAAACTAATCTTCACGAGTGATCGTGCGGGATCATTCGGGACAATGCCCGGTCCAATGCATTAATACTGCCGGAGAGAATATTGAACCGGCAATGGAGCAATCTGATTGGTTGTTATTGGCCCTCTAACTAACTTAGTCGTGTAATAAATTCCATTATTTCCTGGATTTTTTGCCAAAACTTTGCGCTTTGCGCTAATAGTAAAAATATCCCTTACTCCCTTTAATTAATCCAAAAATGACTTCCCCTTACTAGTAAATGCCCATGTTCCCTTGTTGCCACAAACCCCTGGAATATCGATCTGGCAAAATAACTTACCGTTTAAATAACAATTGAGATACCTACCGAAAAGCGTAAAATCACGTTTTTCCCCTATTGTTTTCCATTTTCCCCCCTATCCGTTGAATGGACATGTTTTTAGGATTTGCCAGGACGGTGCCTTATCGAATCGATACCGTGAGTTCTGGAAGTTCCTTTGGTGTGCATGATTTAACTCATATATACAATGGGTGAACGAAAGGTGAAAAGACCTCTTTTATTCATAACTTCCCTTCACCTACGCGTGACGGGTTCAAAGGCGCTTGCGAACGCAGCAAACCCCTCTCGCAAATCTAAGTTGCTATAACTTTCTGGAAAAATTTTTTTTCCTACATGTTTGAATATGCCTCTTCGAAATATCAAAGAGTATGAAGGCGCTATTAACATAAAATATATTTCTAAGTTGACTGGATGTTACGTGACTAAGTTGCGTGACCAAGGTATTAAACGCTACCCCTCCCCTGCAATGCACTCGAGCAGACTTGCGCAGTGCGTGGTACGCTAGCCGAGCAGACATCCATGATGGCTTCTGCCAAGAAAAAGCAGGACGAAAAGAACTTAAAACTTCTTCGTGACCTCGCTGCTTTACCCCACAACAAAAAATGCTTCGACTGTGGACAGAGGGGGCCAACATATGTGAATACGACCATAGGATCTTTCGTCTGTACCTCGTGTAGCGGCATTTTGTGAGTTGAATTGGCGGAAATTCGCGAGGCTTTTCGTAAACGCTAGCTAGCTATTAGTTGAATGATTTGGCTTTGCAACTCTTTTGAACGCTAATTTCCCACTCTTTGCGTTTATACAGAAGAGGACTTAACCCTCCTCATCGGGTCAAGTCAATCTCGATGACTAGTTTTACACCACAAGAAATAGAAAGTCTTCAAGGCACGGGAAATGAGGTGAGCTTATACTTCAAGTGGTTTTGTAGTAAGGGCTGACAGCATTTTCTGTCATTCTACTCTGGCATAATTAGTCGGTTAAAAGTTCCTTGTTGTGAGTTCTGATTTACCTCATGAAACGGTAAATTAGAGGCGCCATGTGCCGGTTCCCTTTTCAACCAGCACTTAGATCTTTGCAAGTAGATCAGAGTCTTGTTGAAGGGACATGACACCCCCAGTTTTATCGTTCACGTTGATCGTTTTCACGTTTCGTTTGAGCTATTTGGCCAATATTAGGCAGCTTGATTTGTGGTTTCGGTGCAAACTAACCCGTTGGAGTCCACGAACACTGGTTTGAATAGTCGATTGATTGACGGAGTAACTGGTGTTGCCGAAAAATGGAAAACTGGTTATCGTGACCGATCGTGACTAATGGGAAATCGTATCTTTACGATATCGCACGCATTGGTCAATTTCACGTTGCACTTGTTCCACTCATTCCGCCTCAGCTAAACTCTTTTGTAAATGTTCATCTCTTCCTATTTTTGAAATAGAGTGTGTTAAGTGCATTCACAGTTGAAGAGCAAAATTAAGCTTAGCTGTATTTGTGTATACAAAAATGGCGCGACTTTGTTGCAAGCCCCTTGTGGTCGCATTGTTTACCGCTAATCGATGACAATGCAGGTACATTGCCCAGTGTTGCAAAGCATAGTTGATTTGTCGAGTTATTTTAATAGTGTTTTCTTGGTTCATTAAGCTGATCCCTCAAGTTTCTTTGATTTATTTCTTTAGTTGTGATTGCTTGTACCTAAAAATGAAATGTCTTCAAATATTTTGACATTGGCTGAGTGAGTTGTTCAAAACGGCTGCTAACATGAAAATCAATTAATGAACACACATAAACTTGCATTGATGCTATAAATATATCACAGTGGCAGGGTGAACGCCACTCCCTGAGCTAACAAGTGTAGAAATCTAAATTTTTTATTTTAAATCCCTGAAGAAATTTTCCTTTTGTATCATTATAAATCCCCGTGTAGTATTTGGGTTCTTTGGTTTTGTATAATTCAGGTGTATAATTAGACCTTCCAAATGCTCACCCCTCCTCTTATTTCATTTAATCTAGAATATCTTTCATTTTATGTGTATAAATGGTTGGTATTAATAATTCCTGCTAAATATATAATTCCTTTTTGATAAGAATGAATAAAGTTGTGAAAAAAGGAGAATAAAATAATTATGAATAATATTGTTATGCTCGATTAATAAATTGTGCATATAAAATTTGTCTATTCTTTATGGACTCTACCTAATGTTGTACATGGAAACCTAAACTCTTTCTAAAGCAGAGCCGTGTTTGTAATATGTTTTAAGATATCGGAAGCATTTCTCCTTGTATGCAAAGAGTCACAATTGCACAGGGCTTTTGCTTGAGGATATTTACTACTACTCTTAAATTTATGGCTCGGCCTGGTCATGTTTTTTTAATGGCTCAAAACCATTATTTTCATTATTTGGCAGAACTTTTTATTGAAGGTAACTCTAATCAGTAACAACGCAGACACATGCTACTTTGTCCTACAGTTGTTCTACTCATTTTTTTCCAGAATAGTCTCATGTCTCGAGCCCATATAATCAACAATTATTCCACGAGCGCACGTTGGATATGAGATGGTGGATCTAGCCAACAAGGCGCATAGGGCCGAGTTGGCTATTAATAGTCATCTCCTATCCAACAAGCGTGAGTGGAACATTCAGTTCCAGAAAATATCCATACTCCCCCCACAGAAGGGATTGGAATTTCCTGGGGGGGTGAGGGGGTTCTGTAAGACCAAAACATTTAAAGAAATGTATGAAGCTCAATCGGAATTTCCAGAGGGGTGGGGGGGGGGGGGACTTAGAAAAATTTCCTTCCGTCGGGGAGGTATGGATATTTTCTGGACCTACAGAATAACTGTTTCATTAAAATTGCTCCAAAATATAGAAAACTAAACTAAGATAAAAGTAAAAAATGCCCCCGAAACTCACACGTACACTTACCATTTTTGTAGAGCATGGTATAATGGCTCATAACCCATGATGGCTAAGCCACTGAAAACTCTTGAATTGCATTATCCCATTCCAGCTATCCAGTTTTTAATAATTTGTGTTAGTCAATGTCCATTATATATTATGTTGAATTCAGATTGCTTTAATTTGCAAACATCTTCTGGTAGATGTTGATAGAGGTAGATAGATAGATAGATAGTTGGTGCCAATTTCCTCCCTTGCAGCCAGAGGCTGAATTGCGGAGGAACCAGAGAGGTGAGATCGGACGTCAGCATATGACGGCGCACTTTGCAGCCACTTCAGTCCATGTATGATCTCACCTTACCCACCCCAGACCAATGACCGGCACAAGTCAGATAGACCATGACACTGGGTTCTACGTCCCCTACTCTTTTCGAACAGTGTCATGCGTTCTTTAACGTCCCACAAGAACCAGATCAGTGAAGTGCTGTGAGACGGGGCCTACGGTTTATTGTCCTTATCCAAGAAGACTTGAATGTCTAACCATTTGCAGTTGTAATTACTTGTAAAGGCAGCATGTTGTTTCTTTGAATGAGTAATGGATAATTTTTGTGAAGCATTGTGCTTGTATATACATGTATATACGCATTTTTCCCATTTGCATTTTAATGGTTAAACATAACAGAACATCTGTACTTTTAAAGTGTGTTTGTTATGAAATTATCCCTTGGGCAGATGCTATTTCTCTATACTTTCAGGGCTGCAAGTAACGGTTGCCCAGTTGCCTGTCCAAACAACCTGCCAAATTAATTTTAGCTTGTCGATATCTTGTTTCTGACTGGTCAAATAGAATGAGTAATTTTTCGTAATACACAATATTAACCCCTTCTCCCACCCAAAGTAAAAGCTAATTTCTTTGCTACACTTTACATGGCAGTCAGATTGCAACTTGGAAAGACAATAAACTTGTAAAGAAGTGAAAGGTCATTTTTAATTCATTATTTATTTAATTAATAGTTTCTTGAAATTTGACTTTTATACTTTGGGGTTGGAACCAATTTGCATCCAAGAGGGAAATGGACAACTTGAAAAGTACTCAAGGAAAAATATTTTGAATTTGAGAGTGGAAGTTTGCATTTCAATATGTCAATTGTCAGTACAGTTTTAAGGTTGCACAATACCTTGAGAGTGCTACTTTTGTCAAAATTTTCTTTCTAAGCAAAACGAAAAGGTTGCTACAAAATCTAACATTTCCCAGAAAATGAAGGTAAATCTTGAAACCTGTGCAAGTTATTTTTTTTTAATAAAAGTTAATAATTTAACAGAACTTAGGTGTCCTAATACTCATAGTGTGTCGACTTTTTGCGCAAAACAGCTTCCTTATTACAGGGGGCCCCTCATTAGCATTTTTTGTTTACAAGCTATTTTGCAATTGTGTTCTCGAATTAATTTGTCCTTCTCTGTTACCTATCACTCCTCATTGTCTTTAAGGTCATGAAACGTGGTAAAAAAAGGAAGAGAAAAGTCCAAAGGCAAAAGCACAGCCAAAACAGTACACACTTTTTTCCAAATTGTACAGTTTATAACCTTTTTATTGATATATAGTTTGTGGTAGTTTCCTCAAAAACAACGCTGGAACAAATTTTTTTCTGAATATACAGATTGTACAGAATATACAGAATATACAGCATGATGATGCTGATAGTAAATAATTATTATTCCACGAGTGCATGTTGGATATGAGATGGTAGATAGCCAACGAGACGTGTAGTGTCAAGTTGGCTTTAATCATTTCATATTCAATAACCATGAGTGAAATGATGGCTTCATTAGAAACGCCCCCAAAGGAAAATAAAAAACGCCCCATGAAAACATCACACATACGCTTACCATTTGTAGAGCATGGTGTAATGGCTCATTACCCATGATGGCTAAGCTAATGAAAACTCTTGAATTGCATTATCCAATGATCCAGTTTTTAATAATAAACAAGAGCATCTGCATGAAAAGTTTAATTTTTTTCTTGATATGATTGAATGTGAACAGCAAGGCAAAATTTTGATCGGTCTGGTCAAATCCCTTATCAAGCCGGACGTTGTCCTATGTTGTTGTCCTATAGATGTTGTGTGGCTGTTATTTCCAGCCCTGCCCCTTTATAATGGGTACACCTGTATTTAAGAAATAGAGAACATGTATCGTGTTTCTATGGAGTGATAGAAACACAAGTGAAAGTTTGGGAGAACAAGAAATGCTGTGGGAACACAAGTCACAGGCGAGTGTTTCCACAGCTTTTTCGAGTTCTCCCAAACTTTCACAACTGCTTCTATAACTCGATAGAAACACGGAAACAACTTGTTAACTTTGATTATCAAAATCTAAATTCTCTTTGCCTGCACCATCATTATGTCAACAGCTTGTGTTAGTTCTATGTTTCTATCGAGTTATGGAAACACGATTTTTAACCAATCAGCATGGATATTTACTTAGGGTTGTTTTCTAAAATTATATACTGAATCAGTCTTTTTTGAGATGGCACCTATGGAAACATTTAGCCTTAGTTATTTTCTTAAACTTCCTGTGTTTATTGCACCAAAATCTTTTCATGATTCCTTCTTTTTCCGATAGTCACAAGCCATTTTCAAATCTTCTTTCACTAGCTGGTGGGATATATTTGAGAAGTAATATTCATTGTTAAGTACTTGACATATCTCGGCTAATTACATATATTTTAAAAAACCACCAGGCCCTTTTGAGAGAGTTCTGTGGTCTAATGTTTTAATTTCTCCTTTCCTATACAATTAATTTCAAAGTATATATGTCAATCTTTTGAGTGAGTCACCTTTTCATGTGTTTACCTCACAGTATTGTAAAAAGGTTTGGCTTGGGCTGTGGAACTCTGCACAACCTGCAGAACCAGAATCTAGAGATGAGCAAAAGATTAAAGATTTTATGGTTCAGAAATATGAGCGGAAAAGGTGGTACATCCCTCCACAACAAGTCAGCAATACCAATTCGAGTCAGGCAGCACCTGAACCTAAACCACTGAAACAACTTTTAGGAGAAAATACACCAGCTGTATCAGTGCAAGTAAGTACAAACGAAAGTTTCTTAATGAATTAGTAGCTTTATGATTTACATTGCTGTTAAAATTATCACATTTGGTAAAATCTGAAGAACATTTTTATAATATTGATTACATTGCCATCTTTGTGGAGGTGCTGTGGCCTCATGGTTAGTGTGCTCAACTGCGGATTGAGTGGTCCAGGTTTGAGCCCTGGCTGGGCCATTCTGTTGTGTTCATGGGCAAGACACATTACTCTCACAGTGCCTCTCTCCACCCAGGTGTAGAAATGGGTACCGGCAAGTTTAATGCTGGGGACTAGTATCCCATCCAGGGGGGAGTTGAAATATTCCTAGTTGCTTCATGCTAGAGAAACCGGGATAAACTCAGGCTTGATGGGTCACCTGTTTCGTATGCAGACTTTACCTTTCTTGACATATTTGCAATTCAAGTAATCACATTTCATTAATTTTTCTTAAGTTCTGAACAAGTTCTTGAGAATTTTCCGTGGGTTTTATTTTAATTGTCTTTTTGTTTTTCCCTGGTGAAGTTGACTTGGGATGGAATTGGTGTCAGTAAATCTAACCAACTCTTCACAAATTTGATCAGTAAACTCATCAAAACATATATGTCAATAAGTTACATGTACAGTGTATGCCAAAAGTTTATTATAAAATTTGTCCATTTTCCCTTTTACATGCAATGTTTTGTACCTATTTTAGCCAGGCTACGTGAAAACAGACTGTGGGATGTATTGTTTTAAGTGCCTCTCTCCATCTAGTCCTTCCTTACACAGCATGCTGCACCTTACCCCATGTAAGATTAAGCCCAATGTGCCCAGCAATGACGGTTAAACACTACAGGAGGTGTTTAAAATCTCTTGCGTGAAGGACATGTGTGTACAGGAGAAGCATTTTACTGATGCAGTGAATCATTTGCCATGTTTATTAATACATGTAGGTGGTCATGCTAGTCTACTAAAAAATTAATGCTCACAAATCAGGCACAAGCTACAAGAGAAAGACCTCGCACTAGCAGTCAAAATAGTGGATCATCTGTACCTGTGTCTGTTGCACCACCCCCAGGAATGGTGCAACATATAGCCCCTCAGCCAGCTCCACAACCAGCTCCGCAGCCTAAACCTCCATCAGTGGATTTACTTGGCGACTTAGGGGGAGATCCTTTTGCACAACCACAACCGCAAGGTAAGAGTAATTTTTTGCTTTATCCCTTTCTTTTGTAAATTGTGACGAAAAACTAAGGTCTCTTTACACTGTCAATGCATTATTAAGCAGTCAGGTGACAAGAAAAAAGAAAATGACCATTAAAGAACATTGCTTGATGTAACACCAATTTTTCTGAACAAATTATTCCCAAAAATTTCTTAAAAATTAAGTTTTGTTTCTAATCTGAGCTATTCTACAACAGCAGCGGTAACACAAATGGCCTTGAAGACGCCATTCACATAGACCAGGAAGAGCTAAACACATGTATTTATTGAATGGATGCAGTTTCTATCTGTACATGTAGAAACTAGCCCTGTGTTAGTTTAATGTGAATCAATCTCTAAAATTAATTTGATTGGCTGCACTGATTTATCCAATTCATTGAAAAAGTCCATGCTAACACATGTTTTTTAACATCTGAAGTTCACATTTAACTGTCAAAACCATGCATTCAATATTGGCAAAATTGAATTGCATCATTATCTTTATTCTTGTCTTCACAAAATATGTTTTCTCTTTCTTTTTACATCTGGCCAAGATAGTGAGTCCAGTTTATTATTAACAGTTTGTGCTTGATGATATTACAGGAATCAAGCCATGTCTCTGTGATACATGCATGCTTAATTTTTGATAAATGTGTTTTCCCAGGTCAGTTTGGATCACCTCCACAGCCAGGTGGCTTTGCGGAATTCAATGCATTTGGCGGTCAACCAGCAGCTCCTGCTCAGAATTCATTCGACCCATTTGGGTCAACAGTGCCACAGCCGGCTCAACAAGCCCAGCCAGGGTTTGCGGCATTTGGCGCACCACCCCAGCAGCAGCCGCAACCTGCTGCCCAGCCACAAGCACAGGCCAATTTCTTTGATGCTTTTGGATCACCGCCAGCATCCTCTGGAGGATTTAATGCCTTTGGCACTCCACCATCATCAGGTTAGTTTACTTTTCAATCTAAAACTCATATTTCTTTGTGTTAAACATCTCAGTCTGTAAATTTCCTCACTCCCTACACAAGTGGAAATTTGATAGGTTTGATAGACAGGTGAATTCGGCTAACATGTTAACATCCTTGTTGACCCAATTCAGAACATGTGATTCATTTGGGAGGTTACGATTGTGCAATTTGTCACCAGGTACTGAGTGCATGAGGGTTTGTGTGAACAGATCAATTGTACATGTAACCTCCCAAATGAATCATCTCATGATCTGAAATGGGTGGCAACAAGGACAAATCCATCTATTAACCTACATGTAGGTGTCAGGGCTTCTCTTTCACAGTTTCTGGTCCCAGTCATTCTCCTGCAAAGCCCGACATGCACAAAAGTGAAGCCTTGGAGCCGACTAGCTCATAGCTGCTGGAGCTTATCCTGGTTTCTGTAGCATGAAGCTGCTAGGAGTATTTCTACTCCCCCTGGATGGGATGCTAGTCCATCACAGGTCATTCCCCAGCAATTTGTTAGGCTTCCCCAACAATTCGCTGGTACCCATTTATACTCCTGCGTGGCGAGAGGCACTGTGAGAGTTAAGTGTCTTGCCCAAGAACACAACTCAGAGTTCCTGGCCAGGGCTTGAACCTGGACCGCCTGATCCGGGGATGAGCGCACTAACCATGAAGCCACTGTGCCTCCACCCGACATGCACAAGGAAGGCCTTTAACACCTACTTGCACAAAATTACCTGTTTACAAGTGCAACATGCATTTATTTCTTTCTATAGCTGACTCGGGCTGTGCTCTCCTCAGCTATCACGCAGTAGAAATCTCAAACTCGTTATCTAATGGTTAAGTATAAACTGGATGGCACAGCTAGCCTGATAGAGTTAGAGTAACTGGCAATGTCAGCTGTAAAATTTGGGAAGTTTTGAATGACTAGTAGATTTATAAAAAACAATTACCAGTAGATTATTCACTCTTGATTTCTATGTGTGGTAGTTTACTTGGGCTGTGGCCTTGTTAACTATCATGCATTTGAAATTTCAAGCTCAAAATGCATTAAGTGTTTTTAAGTGTTTTCCAAAAAGAAAAAAATCTGGGATCTATCTTAAGCTCTTGGGAGTGAACAGGTTATGAAAGTAGTAACTTTCTTTTTGATAACAGCTCCAGCGCCAACTCCGCAGCCAACATCAAATGCTGGGTTTGGACCACTAGTATCAGCGTCTGGGGCCTCAGCACCCCAAAGTACGTCAGGAGACAGGTATGCAGCACTCAGTCAGTTGGATAATTTGTTTGGTCCTGCAACCAGCAGCAGCAGCAATAGTATTAGTTCAGGGTCAGGCTTTGGTTCTAGTGGCTCTTCTTCATTTGGAATGTCTAGTGGACCAAACCCCTTCTCAAGTACGTCATCAGGCACAATGTCTGCAGGGTTTCAGCAACCAAAGCAGCCGCAACAGCAGCAAATGTCCAATCCATTTCAAGGCCTGGGTGGAGGTGCAGCTGGCTTTGGACAGCTCAATGGTCCTACAAGGAGCATGAGTCCTGCTAGTAGTATGACAGCAACTTCTGGTTCAGGTTCAGTATTCGGAAGCCAACCAGTTAGTTCAGGGTTTGGCAGTCAGCCTTCCAGTGCAGCATTTGGTAGCAGCCAACCCTCTACTGGGGGGTTTGGTAACTTTTCATCAGCACAGCCGCAGTCATCATTCGGTGGAAGTCAGCAGCCTGGTTGGGGAGGCATGGGAGGGATGCAACCAATGGGTGGGCAAAATATGGGTATGGCACCAGCCTCTACACAACAGAATCTTAGCCTTGGTGGTGCTGGAATGACAGCGATGGCTTGGACACAGTTTGGAAAAATGGGAGGTGGCCAGCCACAACAGCAGCCCCCAGTGAGGGGTCAAATGAACTTTGGTGGTAATCAGCCTGGCTTTGGCAGTAATCAGGGATTTGGTGCTGCTCAGCCTGCTCAGCTGGCATCTGGATTTGGAGCTTCCACAGGTGGGTTTGGAGCTTCGTCAGGTGGATTTGGAGCTAATCCCATGTCTGGTGGTGGCACCTTTGGAAGTCAACAGCAAGCTTCTGGGTTTGGGAATCCTGGTGGCTTTGGGGGACAGCCAAGTGGTGGTTTTGGCGGTCAAGGAGTGGCGGCATTTGGTGGCAGTATGCAAGGAATGGGAGGTGGTCAATTTGGACAGCAGCAAATGCAACAGTTTGGTGGCTGGCAACAGGGCCAACAAGCCAATCCATTTATGGTAGGTACATGTATAATAAATTACATTATGCTGTTGAAGCTCCATTGTGAGATAAGAGTACATGTATAAAAGGGGGACACCTCTGTCATGAACATTTTCTATTGGGGACATATTCCATGAAAGGACACTTAATTAATCTCGGTTATGCACAATGCATTAGTTTGTACATGATAACCTCTAGTTAGGGGACTGGTACCAGGGATTGAATAGTCAGTTGTTCTGTGGCAAAAATGCCTTACTTTCACAGGGCCTCTTTCCACCCAGGAGTACAACTGAGTTGAAGAAAAATACTTGGGTGGGAGATCTGAAATACAGTTTGTCAGTTCCCTTTTGAAATATGGAAACCTCTACCTTCCTTTTGCTACAAAAAGTCATACTTATGTGCCTATGAGCTTGCAGACTTTTCAAAAAGGTTTTAAAGCAGTTTTCTTTTTTTTTTTTTTTTCTTTTGTTTTTCAAGTTGTCAGTATCATTAAGTTATTTGTTTTGACTGTATTTCAGAATGCTGGAGGACAGCAAGCCATGCAGAGACACACTCAGTCTACAAATCCATTTATGTAGATTGCAGCTTAGTGATTAAGATCATGCAGTTAAAAAAATGAGTCCAAAGTGGTTAAGAGCTACGAAGATGGAGAACATGGACGACGAGACTCACTGAGAGAGAAAAGATAATTGAATAGCAACCTTAGGTTGTTATTAATAGTTTGTATCGTAGGTTGCATTGTTTTATGTTGCATGCTGTGAAACGTTTTTATTATTGAACATACTTTGGATGTTATAATCTCCTTAAAGGAAAATAATCATCAACAAGGGCCACTTTATGGTATCCCCACAATAACTAATGTTCATTGAATGAATCTGTGAACTAGTTTCAATTTTATTTGAATGTTGATGGGGATAATATAAACAATGCAACCATGATGTGAAAATGATGTAAACTGCCATTGGGGAGGTGCCATAGTGGGCCCTTATTCACCCTCACCCCCACTGCAAAGCCCGCCCGCCATCGTGCCCCATCTCCGTCTGCATCATATCTAGCTGATCACATGTAGCTGATCCTTCTATGTCAGTCCCAATCAGGGAATAAAAATGGAGGAACCCAAACTTACTTGTAGGTAAAGTAATAATAAAAGAGTAATGGTAATAGACGTTATCTGTTTTGCAGTAAATTAAGGCCTTGGAAGGCCTTGTTATTACACAGTGCAATTTGTACAGGTTATCAAATGGTGACAAGTGAGATAAGGAAGTTATTTCAATAGCATTTTGTCAAAATATAAATGTCTTGTAAAATTTTCACGGCAACTTGCATCTGGATTCATGATTTTTGAACAACTTTATTTGGTGACACCTAGTTTTTGCCAATTTGGCCAATGTGTTTGACACTTTTTGTTTTCAAAATATGTTGCTTTCCTTTTTTTGACATCAAATTTTCACAATTTTAAAACGAAAATTGCAAAAAGTGAAAATTTGATTTCGCAAAAAAATTATGTAGTATGGAAAACAACATTATAAGAATTGACAGATGAAAATTTGAGAGTTAAAATTATTCCTTATTTCACGAGCAGTCAGTTGATAATCCATTAATTCAATGAAAGACAAGTTTTGCATTATATCTAGCAGTCTCCAATACCAACTAAGGTCATATTCATCAACTTTTGTTTAGGATTTGAAGGGTTGTAGTACCCGTTCCACTCTTTAGACTTTGCTTTCACACTTTTAAAAACAATATGAGGTAATTATTCCACATCTTACACATGTTTTGGATCTGTCTCCTGTCATCATTATTTTTGATGCATTGGGAAATTACAGCAAGAGAAGGGTAACATTTCATCTAGGCAAACAACTTGTAGTGATTTGT
The DNA here is from genome assembly GCF_042242905.1 of Orbicella faveolata. Taxonomy (NCBI): domain Eukaryota; kingdom Metazoa; phylum Cnidaria; class Anthozoa; order Scleractinia; family Merulinidae; genus Orbicella; species Orbicella faveolata. Next base: position 10,411,914 of record NW_028301553.1, read on the forward strand.
CATTCATTGTAACAAAAATTGTATGTGTCACAGGATAGTGTGGTCTGAATTAATATTTTTGTAGTTGTGACCACATCACCCTATTCCTTCAATCTGAGGAGTACTGTCATTTGACGACCAGCACAACAGCTGTGTGAAGGAAGTTATTTGCTTAGATCTTTGCACTGATGTGCTGATCTTAGTTTCCTCAAATGGTCTTGTAATGTGTTGTTTTTCAGAAAATGACAATACCCCTCCCACAGAAGTTTTTTTAGTTTGAACTCCCCCACCCCTCTGAAATTCCAGTTTAGCTTCATACTTTCCTTTTAAAATTTTGGCTTTTGAAATCCCCCCCCCCCCTCCCCCTCAAAATATCCAATAACCCTCCTTGAAATGGCTATGGATATTATCCAAAACTGCACAATACAAACAAAATGGTGTGATCAAGCTGACTATGTGATTTGGTGTACTTTGTTGTATTATAAACAAATTCTGCTGTGTAATAATGCTTTCCAGTGCAGTGCTTTAGGTTATTGCCTTTCTCTTCCTCCCACCCCATGCACCTGTTAGTTCAATGCTTTTATGTAGTTTCAGTCCCCCGGTTTCGGTCGTATACAAGTGGGAGTATGGACAGAGAGGACAAAGGATTAATCTTTTAAAATGTAGTTATAGAATATTTTGTGTACTTACCTGAAATAACAGCAAGAGACAGATAATTATGGTTTCTGCCTAAATTATTTGGCAAGACATTATTTGCTCGAGTGTTACGTATTAAAATATTATGTTGGAAATAATAAATTGGAATCATCCATAGCAGGGTTTAAGCAAACTTGTCAATAACTTTTTGGGAGAATTTTTGTACAATTTGTTGCCTTTTTCCTTTGGAAATCCTGTTGAAGGAAGCTGTTAAGTGAAATCCGAAATACTCATGAACCTACCTTGCATCTTATCATGGCGTGGTGGGCAAACATGGTGGAAACTGCAATGTTCGCGCGAGAAAAGTAATTGTTTAGTTGCGGTCCAAACTAAACATTAGACGTGCATAAATTTGCTAAGTAGGTTTCAAAACTGTAAACTTCATCACTGCCTTGCAACATGTTTGATTAAAAACCTATGGTAAAGCAGAGTGAGATTTTTATGGGCAAATAGTTTATGTGTACTTTCGGATGTCTACATCCTTCAAATTATAACAATCCCTTTCTATAGTAAAAGATTGACATAATTTTTTATTCCTATTTACTTTATCCCAAGACTCTAAATGTCCTGTTATTTTTGTATATAGAGCTGAAAAGGAAATAACTTGCAACTAAAGCATTCGAAATGTCACGCCATTTTTTCGCAATATTTGTCGCGTGACTAGAGTGTGTGACGTCGCGCTAGGGTGATACCACAAGCACGCAATCTTTCGATCGAATGTTCACGGAGAAAAGGAAGATAACGTGACGAATTAAAATAGCTTGGGCTGAAAAGTCTCTTATTTTGTCTTGCACAAATACAGAGGAGGGACGACCAGCGAAACAGAACTCTGCGTTTTTAAACAACACTCCATTAGCCACTATTACGAGGTCGACTTTCGTTTAGAATGTTTTCCAATTTTCTTTGATTATGAGGTCCAAACCAATAGAGCTTGTTGTGTATTGTTTTTCGTTCGCACACGCACCTGAAGTCTTTCAGAAACAAGATCTCTTTATGAATTTAGCACAATCATCTTTGAACCCCAACCCGCACCCCCCCCTACCACCGCCCCCCCTCCCCCTCCTCTACCCCCGAAAATGATCACTGGCTTATTATTTCTTCGGTATCTGTGTGATCTGATACGCTGACATCTGCAGGTCTTGGTAACGATCAAATAAAAGCTTTACAATTTGTTATCGATGATAATGATGGATTTGATCAATCGTTAACTGAGTGTGATAAGCCACGATTTCCTGCGAATTTGTTACGCAGTGCCCACAAAGCTAGAAACGTATAGAGATGACAAAAATATTACAACCTCGATCAAGGTTTTTACACTGCTTTGATTATAAGTTGTTAGAAAACTAAAGAGATCTCAGATTTCGTTATTTGGTTGGTGGCTGTGAGAACCGGCACATCTGAAATCAACGGCACAAAGCTCTCCCACGTAATAAGGGAGTGCCTCGGTCAATTTCCATGTTTACCGAAGAATACTATAGGAAGTGTACTTCCCGCGCGTAAGAGCTGCTAGGTTTGAAAATTCCCTATTATCCCTGATTTGCTTTAATGAGGAAATAGAAAAATTAAAGTCTTCTTTAAGTATGCTATATTTACTTCTCTTTTAAATGTTAACACGCTGGCTTGCTTCAGTGGAATCAAATTTTCGCGGGAAAATTTTCAAAGTCGAACAATCAATTGTCTGTCCAGACTTGGCGCGTAATTTATTTTGTCCGTTTCCTGTACTATATTAAATGGGATGAATTAACCAGGTATGTCGTTCCACCCAATGATCAAAGAATTTCAAATACCCAAACACTCGGCGGGATAGAGTTTATTTTGTTTAGCGCTGTACAGTGCGGGTCTTGAACCACCGATCGGCTGAATTTGTATAAAATGCGGCTCAAACCGCGCCAGATAGAAAGCTGGTTTGTCGCTTTGGGTCTACTGGAGCAGCGGCAAATAACGCCCGATGACGAGTTTGACAGCTATCTCCAGAATATTTTAAAAGACGGCTCGATTCTTTGCCGTTTGGTTAATCGAGTGAAGCCAGGTACAATAAATAAGGTAAGAGAGTGACTTGTTTATCAGCCACAACGAGATCTGTTTCGGCATTTTGTCATGTAAATTAGCATTTTGTATATCTGTCCGCTGGTCGTTCTTTCACAGATTCACCAAGGGCCGATTTCAGTAAAGGATCGCTTGGAGAACTTCAAGGCTTTTGCGAGCGCCTGTCAAGAACTGCAGCTAGGGGACGAAGAGGTTTGATGGCGAACATGAATAATTTTCGTACATTATGATTATCATAAAATAAACATCGGCGTTGCGACATTAAAATTTCATGCCCCATCTGAGCACGCTCAACACGATCTAATAGTGTGCGCCATGTTTTGCTGTGTGTAGGTTTTCTCTCCGAGCGACTTTGACACCGAAGAAGGCTTTACCCGTCTGTTGCGAACTCTCGACTGTCTAGAAAATGTTGCTACTGGTAAGTGAATTTTCCATATTCTGTAAATTGAGCTTTAGAATGGGCTTTTTGCTCAACGGGAAAAATTCTGTCAACTTCATTGATTGATTGTCATGTGTAACTTGGAGCGAACAAAGCGATAGGTCGAGTGACAGGGAAGTAAAAAAATTCAGTCGAAACTAAATGCTACAGTACAATTACGTGGTCAAACTGTGTTTATTGAGGCAAGTTCCGGTTTAATGCTTTGGTATCCAGAACGATAAAGTTCGCTTTATGTGTTTTGAATTGATTTTGATTTGTTGTGGCTGCGCTCGAAATTACCTAGCTCTTCATCAACAGGGATTTGAAGGTAGGCAAATATTGTTGACCATTGTGCTAACGCTTGTTTTCAACTGTCCAGAAGTGGTAATCACAAGTGTCCTTCGTTAAGCTTTCAGCCAGCACGGCCACTTTAGCGTATTCTACTTTCGAAAGCTCAAACGAACTTTATTTACAACCGAGTTTTTTGTTCCCTTGCGAACGATTGGCTTACATATCACGATTCAACAAGAGGAAAGAAAATACTGATCGCGATTGATAGTCAATTTATTTTATCATTCTGTAAGTTGATTTGTTTTAAAATTCCGTCATGAGAAGGGCTTTGTGTGATCACAATGCAGTCACGTTGTTATTCGTGAGCGCTAAAAATCATTCCATGACATTCTCATGACGAATCTTTTCAAAGAGGAAGTGTTGTGAATCCTGAAGTGCACGCCGTATTTGGTAATGACTCTTTGTCTTTTAACACTACAAAGGTTTGAATTTCACGTACATTATTTTATTTTTTCACTGCTATGAAACGAAACTCAACTTCAGCTTAAAGCTGAACGCGCCGAAAACTCTTCATCAGTATTTCATTTTCGATAGCTTCAAGCTCTTAGCAATCGCAGCCTCAATGCTTTCTGTTGATGTTATTCGTCAATCAAAATTGATAACTGTGGCGGCTAAGTCCGCTAAGAAGAAGACTTCTATGCTGCGGAGAATCAAGTCTGTCAAACTACGTAAGTTTTGTATCTTAAGCTTATAAACTACGCTCAGCAGAAAACTTTATCAATAATATGTTCTGGCGTAGTTCTCGTTCATCAAAGATCATCTTGCAGTTCTTGACCTTTAAATTGTGCAGGAGGGTCTCCAGTTGGCCAACTCTAGCTAAAATGTGACTTCTGCTGCGAACAATTGTCAGAGGACCAAAATATCTTTAGTCACTGCTACCACTAACATCGTTTATTTTAGATTTAATTTACATACATGTACAGTACCAATTCCTCTTACATAATCTTCATCATTTAAAGTAGGTACGTGTACTAATTATATCGAAGGAGATTATCTCTTCCGTTCTGAATTTGGAGATTTGTTCGCTCTCCTTAAACACGTGATGTGGAAATTTTATTTTCAGGTATAATACCCATGTAAATCAAGCCTGCAACTTAAGCCAGCAAAAACTTAGTGCTATGTACAACAATTATTGCTAATATAATGGTACATCACTAAACATAATTTCACATGTTGAAACATGTTTTTTAAACCCTAGCTAGGACAATGATTTTCTCCGCCAATGATATATATTTCAACTGACAATATTCTAAGTGTGTAGATATGTGATTTTTTTGGGATGGTGCAGGCAATTCGTGCATGCACCACAAAAGAAGTCATGCGTGCATATGCACAAAAGTTGCACCATCTGAGTCAAGCCTATAAAAGCTGCTTCCTGGTTTTGACCTTGATGTATAAGTTGTGGTTCACTATATTTACATGTACATGTAGCCTTGCTACAGTTTAGTATTCCCCTTTGTTTCGTATCAATTATACTACGTGTATACTATGTTGTACCCTACAAAAAAAAAAAAAAAGAAAAAAGGAGAATTCCAGATGGGTAAAACTGAACCTCAAGAATCCTACAACATGTCATGTAATTATATGTAAGTGGATGTTTTGACTATTTTATGACTTGGCTTGACAAAATTATGGGTGGCTAATAATTAATAACAATTTAATAAGTTATTAATTTGTATCATGCTTTGTAACATACAATGATCAAAAGCGGGATAATGGGAGGTCTAATATAAGAACTGTAGGTACACCCAAATAAAATTCTGTGTTCAAACCTAGTAGCTCATTAAACAGATTCATATCTCCGGTTTCCATAGCATAAATTCCGGGTCCTGGATGGGATACTCATCTAGGGGTTACCCCTCCCCTCAGAATTAAATTTAACAGGTGAGTACCATTTATTCTCCTGGTTCGAGAGTAAACTAAACTGTGTCTTACCCAAGAACATGACACAACACAATGAGCCAGCCAGGTTCGAACCCGGACAGCTCAATCCCATGGTCCAGTGAACTAATTATTTTGCTATTGCTCCTCTCACGAGATCTGATATAGACAAGCATAATAAAATTACTGGGAAAAAGTATCGATTTTTCTTGAATTGCAAAATTGTGAGGAAAAATGCACAAATATTTAGTAAAATGCAGCAATGTGATATGAACTTGTGAGCTACAAAGTGGTACTTAATTTTCAGTTGAATTCAAGATTATGGTAATTTGGATTTTATCTCAGTCTATTTAATTGCTGTTTACAAAGCATTCTCAAAAATCAAGCACAAAATATCAATACCAAAGTGGTTGCCTTAGCGTTAAAAGAAATGGAAGAAGCTTGGAAAATAATATGTGTGGTTACCTAATAGAGGTTTCATGTACAACCAGTGGTTAAACTGATCTTTTTAGTGTGAAATTTAATTGGGCGTATGACTACAGGTTTCTCCTCATGAACAGTGTATGGGATACCACAACTGTATTTTAATCCATCACCAGGTTAGCATATGTGGAACCTGACCAAGTGCTCCATAGGGTTGGCTTGACCGGGATTAAACATCTCATTGAGGAAGAGTGGTAGAACTCCTTCTCCCTGTAAACTAGAAAATCATTTTTTAAATTGTGTTTCATTAAACTAACCTCTCTTGTTCTATCCAGGATATGGTTTGGGAAAGCAATTTACTCAACACCATGAAGTAACAACAAGAGAAACAACACACGAGTCAGAACAAGACATTGCTGCTGACGACACAAGACATCTTGTAAGTGGAGAAGATTTTATCGTTGTGTTATATGAATTTTGAGAACCTGTAAAATAGAAACTTATGTAACCTATATGTATGAGTGTGTTATTCAAAAATTGCCCATACCCCTTTTGTTGAAGGTTTGTTGGTTTTAATCCTGCACCTTTTTGGAAATTCCAGTTTAGCTTTATACCTTCCTTGAAAACCTTTGGTGTTTGAAACCTCTCTCTACATTGGAGTTTCCAATTAGCTTCCTTGGTGTTGGTCTAGGTATAATTTTGCTCACAAATGCAGGTTGCAAAGAGAACCAAGTTTTGGGCTTGCGTTGCCAGCAAGCTCGAAATACAATGCACTACATGTAGCTCGAAAGTAATTTTCACAAGTCCTCAAATACATTAATCTCTTAAAGTACTCCAGTTGTTAATATGAATTTCAGGACTGTCAAAAGACAATAAGCTTTGAAGTCCCATCTTCAAAGGAAAGTGGTAAAAATGTATTCTCGAGGGCAAAGAAAACCATGTCTAATAATATTGTTTTTGTTCTTTGATTCAGGAAATGACAGATTATGGAGGTGGTATCCACCTTGTTAAAGCTGCTTTTCCATTTAATGGACGAGATGAAGATGAGGTATGAGTGCCACTCGCAGGCTTGTAACATTTTAAGTCAGTATGCCCTTTCCTTGTTGGTTAAATATGATAAATTTTATGGTTAGGAAAGGTAATGTTATCATCAAGGGGAAACTCAAATTTCCATGGGTTAAAGCTGAGGTAAAGTCTGCATGCATGCAAGCCTACATGTAGTGTAAGATGTGTGCTGAGATTGGGTTTTATATCAAAGCAACTGCTATCCCACCCCCTGGAGGGTCACTTGGCCGTATCAGGATTACATGTACCCTCAGAATTAGAGTCGCTGATACCCGTTTGTATACCTGGGTGGAGACAGACACTCTTGAGAATTTTAGTACCTTGTCAGGTCACTTGACCTGAAGTCCTGCACACTAGCCAGTACACTATCCTGCTCCCCTCAGTGCAAGCAATGGAGTTTGCAAACTACAGTATGTAGATGTTGATGCCACTGACCATCATGGTTACTCACAGAAAACTAAGGGAAAGAGAAAGCATTTCTGATCACTCAAATATTGGGGGTGTCCTTGATTTCTGTGATGTTTGGTAATCATTCCTGATTTAGGATAACATACATTGCAAGAATCTGTCCCGTCCAAAGTATGTTTTAATAGGTTGGTGTTTAACCCTGATGCAGGGTTTCATAAGTATCCTACAAAAACTCCAGCTCCAACTGGGAACATTGGTTTCAAGTTAGAATCAGGGTTTTAGCCAGAATTTGGAAAGTGGCTGTCCAAAATGTGCTATAATAGTGCCTGCTCAAATGAGCAATTTACAAGGCAACATATTAAAAATAAAAAAAAAGACATTTCTTTAGAAAGTGGCCATCCACAGGATGCCTGGACAACCATCTAGCTAAAAGCCTGGTTAGAACAAAATCCCTGAATGTCCTGACATACAGTACCGATCAGAAGAAACCTAACAGCGAACGCTTGACTGAACGCGTTCTGTTTCCGTTCCACATGCATTCCCGTTCCCGTTCTGTATCCGTTCCGTATCCGTTCTGTATCCGTTCCGTTCCCATTCTGTGTCCATTCTGTGCTGTTCTGTTCCTGTTCTATTAGTGTTCCATTGGTAAGCGTTCTTGGAACTCATTCAGAGGAACAAGGTTTCTGAAAACTTGTTTACAAGATTAGCGACACTCATTTGCATTTCATAAAATGGGTTAAAACTGTCGCCTTTTTGCGAGAATACAGACAGTGAACTTAAATTTTCGTGGTGAAAATATGAGTCCAGTTACTCAAAATATACGGGAAGATGATAATGTAACTTCAAGGCCAGTTTATAGTAAGTCTTTCTCCGAAAAGATACAAAGTGACCGGTAATGTGCGATTGCCTGAGGAAAAGAAGAAGTAAACCAGCTTGCCAAGCACTTTCAACGCCATGGATGAAAAGATACAAGCAAAAGATGAACTTTGGGCTCTTGTATTTACACAAATACTTTAAGTGAGATTTAACATTGAAGTATCGCCAAAAGCTGTTTGGCGAATGCGGCAGAAACTTGGCTGGTGGACGCGAGCAGTGCAAAGTACTGACAAACAGCCGAAGCGAGCATTTTATGATGTTATTTTCACAGGCGAATTTTCAGTTAAGACTGAACATTACCCTCGCCGATCCTTCCGCAAAGTTGGTGAACAACACCGTAATAAAGGTCAACCGAGACATCAATGTTTTGTTTTGTTTCTCTTCACGAGGAAACCTTTCTCGACTTGTCCATCCATTTCCTTATTTGGACATAAGCTGAGCTTGTTGACGATAACAAAATGGCCGCGATGAACATGAAATGGACAAGAAGATGTAGGGAAGATGCTTGCTTAGTGCATGTAAAAAGAAATAAAAAAAGACATAAGATGATTTGTTCTGTCATTTTCTCAAGATCGCCGCGCTGGACAAAAATTGAAAGCACGTGTAATTAAAGTTACATCGTTTCCAAATCCTTGGTAAGCACTCTGATAGCGTAACTTACTACCATGTGTTCTAAAGAACGCGTTCTCTTATAGTTTGCACTCTGGAGAACGCTTTTTTTCCATTTTTGTGATTCGTAACCGTTCCTTATCCGTTCTATTTCCGTTTGGTATTCGTTCGGTATCCGTTCTGTATCCGTTCTGTATCCATTCTGTACCCGTTCCGTTCCCGTTCTCGTACCCGTTCTGTATCCATTCCGTTCCCGTTTGCAAACGCGTTCCCCTTTTAGGTTTCTTCTGATTGGTGCTGTACAGCCTTATTCATGTGTCACATGGCATTGAGACTGGTGGTGATGATGATGATGATGATGATGATGATGAATGTTCTTGGAAGTTTGATGGAGCTATAAGTGATATTGTCCTACTTTTCTTTTTTGATAGCTTTGCTTTGAGAGAGGAGACATCCTAGAAGTCACTAAGGTAGGTGTTTAACCAATGGGGCCAATATATCTGCACATGTAAATTAGCCATAGTTGAGTAAGTGTTTGGTTGATTCGTTTTCAATATTTCTCTTTAGGCGGTGGATGGAGGATGGTGGGAAGGAACCTTAAATGGCAAAGTTGGATGGTTTCCCAGCAACTATGTCAAAGAAATATCAGCAAGTGTGTACCTCTCCTTTTGTATTGTTCTGCCTTAAGTACATGTATAAACATGATGTACTAAAAACAGCTTTAGGATGTACCTGTATGTGTACATACTAAAAAATACCGTTCATTTGTGAACAGGTCCTGAACCTACAACACCAGTTACACCTGTGCCATCCTCATTATCATCAAGCAAACGAGAAAGTGCAAGAGTCTATCATAACCTGGTGAGAGTGGTATTTTGTTACTGTGAAGTTGTTTTGATGAATCAGAGGTGCTATGAATTAGGGAGAACAATTAAAACAGAAAATAATTAATATATATGTTTGTTGGGAATCAATGAAAAATTGAACATAACATGTATACATGTCCAACCAAATTTAAAATTCCTCAAGGACTCCAGTCAGCAAAATAAAAATTGCCATTACTTCATGGAAGTACATGTATTTGGGGTGTAATGAGCATCGGGTTGTCACTGGTTGAACTTATGAAATGTTTGAAGCAAGAAGAATATCATTTGAGCTGAATATCTTCCTCTCTATGCAGGACTGTTGCCAGAACAACAATGTGTCTGTACATAGCCAAAGTCCCTGGACTGAGACTTTCAGTTATTATCGTATCGTTTCGTATCATAGCGTTGCATTGCATTGTGTTGCGTAGGGTAGTATATATATTCATCTGGTCAGCTGGCCAATGATCTGTTCTTAGGCTATTGTTTGTTCCCCCAGTGCCTGGTTTGTTGATTGCCTGTTTTCTTGGCTTGTTTTTGAAGTAGTTTTTGATGTTTTACTGTAACTACAGGTGGTTCAAAATATATTGGATACAGAGAGAGCCCATGTTAGTGAACTGCAAGTAAGTCCTCATTTATAGTCTAGATACTCTTCCTTTAATCCACAGTGTACGGGTTTATTGAACATGTTTTAATTCGTAAAATGGAAATATACAAGTCAAACATTTTTAATTCACATAATTTTACATACCGGAATATATATATTTTTTTGCACAGATACATCTATTTTTTGTTTAAATAACACTGAAACAGATATATACGTGCACTGGCCAGGGAGGAATGTTTTGAGCTTTAGATTTAACAGTTATTTTTTTGTAATATCGCAGGCCCTACTGCAAAATTATTTAAAACCCCTGCAAGCATCAAACGTGTAAGTATTCATGTCTTAAACCTGTAAGTGAAATTTTGTGTGGTCAAGTTATAAGTTGTCAGCATAGCAGGAAATAACATATGTCTAGGAAAATATTGCAGTTGTTAGATCTATTAACTTAGAAGTGTGTTTAGATGAGAGGTCTAGATGCACTCATCTTCTTGAAAATGATTGAAAATCACTGTAATATGAACACATCTTATATTTTTGGTGACAAGTCAAGACTGCACTGTCAGTCTTGCTATTTTTAATTATTGAAAAGCCATCTTTATGAAACCCCTGCAATGTAGTCTTGTTCTGCATGTTGAGCTCCTCCTGCTTCTAGAGTACATCTCAACTTTCATATCCTCGTCCACTTTTCTCCTCTAGTGGTATATATCTACCATGAACACGTAGTTAATAGTGAGCATACATACTTTTTTCATTGCATCTTATTGTTGTGTTGTTGATCCTTAGCTAATGTTTGTATGTGATGTTCCACAGATTACCAGCGAAAGACATGAAAGTTCTCGCTGGAAACTTTGAAGAGATTGTACAGTTTCAGCAGATGTTTTTTAATGTCATGGACGAGTGCTCACAGTAAGTGAAATCACAGTGGCTTACAAGTACATGTAATATATCAAACACGAAAGACAGTGTTTGACTGCATTTCCAAACACTGAGAAGAGAATTGAAAATACGACACGTAGTGGAGTATTTTTGACAAACTTCGAGGTGTTTGGAAATTATTGTCAAACACTGTCTTGAGTGTTTGATATATCTTCTCGATCAAAACTAAAATGAAGGAGAAAACGGATAAATAAAATCGTAAAAATCCATGCTAAGTAAGATAATTTTGATATCCAAGCACCATCATGGTCATGATTTCCTTTGTTTAAAATCGATGAATTATTAAAGAGTTTGAGAAGTACATGTAGAAGTTTGTTTTAATCTGTCCAACTATTTTATTCCTGGGTCTAACACATGCTTTATTCTCACAACTATCCAGTTTTAATTTTTTTGATGTTATCAAAGGGTATAAATTGAAGGATGAATTAGTATAATTGTGGTTTATTTTTTGCACTTAAAAGCGTACTTCAGGTGTGCCGTGTGGGTGCCATTATCTTATGCACTGAAAGTTATTTAGAACCATCTCTGAAAGTCACAACAGAAAAAAGGTTGATAAGTTCAAAAGTAACAACGGATGTTACTTCTCAATCTTTGTGGTAGTTCAAGTTTGATGGAAACAATTTCCCAGTAAGCGTCAATTGCATTGTATATCAATTTATGCACTGTGTGTGCATGCTATGTTAATTTATGTGTGCTACATAATCATGTGCTGTTAGGGGCGACCTTCACCATTCACACTGTTCTTTATAATTGGCCAAACGAAACGATAGGTAAAGAACACAAATAATGTCCTAAGCCCTAAAAACAAAAGAGGTGCAGATTAGTATGACAAAAAAAAAAATTCAAAAAAAAGAGCTTTTTAAGTGGTGCAGATCATTGTTCTAGACAATTTCTCAGTTTAAACCATGCACCATAATGTTATGATTCTTTTAATTAGTAAATTATTTACTAGTAATTTTTAATTGAATTGTTAAATTGAATTTTAATTGAATTTCTTTAATACAGCCTCCCTTTACCTCAGCAAAGAATGGGAGCTAGCTATCTACAGATTGCTCCTCAGGTACAATCTTTGTTCGTTAATAGTTGATTGGCAGTGCCATTAATGATGATTTTTTTAGTTGTGTTTGGTAATGAGGATTGACGGTATTGTCTTTTTGATTTCATTTAATAATGATAGATGAAGGAGTTTTACATGATGTACTGTGCAAACCACCCTAGAGCAGTTGAGGTGTTGACCAAGTACAGGTAACTGGAATTTCTTGAAATCCTTCCCCACTCTTCAGCTCAATAAAACAGAACTTTGTAAAATTTGCTCTGACCAAATGGTATGATCTGTAAATTTTATCACTTTCCAGTGGAAAAGTGTTTGACTGTAAGACAAACTGTTCTATTCACAGGATATGGATTTTCCTGGTGAATAGCATTATTAATAGCAAAAGCATGCCACAAGCACAATTGGCATTTGTTGCAAAGTTCTGCACATTCTTACACAGCTGCTGTTTGAGACCCCAAAGAGCATGGCTTCCCTCAAAGGCTGCTGACCAGCTTTGGCTTGAGTCAGACTTTGCCAAAATTGGATTTAGTGTGTTTGAGCGACCAGGACCTGAGCTTTTGCAAAATTGTGTGTAATGTGCTCAATATATATTCCTGGTAATTTTGTTTGTGTAAATATTCCCTAGAAAATTTTTTTATCCAAACAGCATTTATTAGCTAGAATTGCAAGCCATGCTCCCTGCCCCATATTTTAAATGTACATGTACATGTAAGTCATTTAGCCCCTAAGTTGATTAGGCCTAGAGACTTGCTAGCCCCTAACAGGAAGTTGATAAAGCCCCCACATAAGTTGGTAGTTAAAGTCTGCATACGAGCCAAGTGGCTCCTCAGGCTGAAGGTTATCCTGGTTTCAGTAGCATGAAGTGACTAGGAGTATTTCTACTACCCCCTGGATGGGATGCTAGTCTATTGCAGGGTTACCCCCCAGCATTAAATTCGCTAGTACCCATGTAAACACCTCGATGGGGAGAGGCACTGTGAGTGTAAAGTGTGTTGCCCAAGAACACAACACAATGTCTCCGATTAGGGCTTGAACCAGGACCGAGTTGAGCACACTTATTATGAGGCCACCACCATGTGGTTGGTTGTTTGCAAAAGGGAACTGGAGTCACGTCACATTTCTGGCTGCTGATTTGAAGCCGAGTGTGTGTGTTGATAGAGGAATGGGTTGGTTAGTACCGCGAAGCTAAACGTGACTATAAAAGTGCATGTGATAGAAGAATGGGATTTCATTTGATTATAATGTGACAAGAATGGAAACCAGGTAAACTTCATTCCTCTGTGTACTACACTCCTTGTGTGATAAACCTCACCATGTTGTAATGCTAATTACAAATAGGCTTTTAAGCAAAGGTATAATTGACTCAGCTGTCAAAGCTTTCTGGTTCAGCAAGAGACAGAATAATAATCAACTAAAGGCGAGATTTAATTGGGGGTTAATCGACTTGTCAGGTCCAAGCTCATCTACTTGTTGGGGGCTAGCAAGCGACAGGCCAATTGACTTGGCAGCTAAACACCCAGATACAGATGTACGCACATTTGTAGGTTGTGGTTCAGTTTTTCCCTCAGTACAATGTGGTGGTTTCCTTTGTTCTGGTGCATGTTGATAGATATGAGAAAAGAAAATATCAAATTGTACTAAGGGTAAAATTGAATCACAACATGGGCATTGCAGAAAAGAAAAAACTTAAAATATTGAGACATTATGTGAACTGTATGCAGCTGTGTTTATGTAGAGTCTTTAATATCTTTACTGATTGATGTTTTTTAATTATTCATAGTGACGAATTGTCAGCGTTTATTGAAAGTAAAGGAGCACCAGCACCTGGGATATTAACGTTGACAACAAGTCTCAGTAATGTAGGTTGAATTTATTGACTGTAAAATGAAGACAGAACATTTTAGCCATGGTCTATAGAGCGTTTTCACTCACGTGGCCAGCAGCCATGCAAATTTATTGGAACAAAAGAAAGTGTTCACATAAGAAAAGAGTTCAGCTCCCGTAGGATTGGTTTGGGACTCCAATATGGCTGCCGTTGCATCAGTCGAAAATGCACTATAATCTTTAACATTTTCACAAGAATGAAATGTTACCCAAGGCTGTCCAGAACAGAGCTCATGCAAATTTGTTTTTCATGACTTTTAGAGCAAAATATTTGACACTATGAGTAAGCTTCAAAACTAAAATAAAATTATGTGACCTTGTGTGTAGAAATCAAAACAAGAGAGATTCCTTGGTGATTAAGGTAAATATTTGGTTTCAAGGCTATTTTGGACTACTCTGCAATTGTGAGATGTTGTTTTAAAGGGCAGTTAGATAAAATCACTCTATTTTAGAGAATTACAGACTGAATTTACTGTTAGTAATATTGATATTTACATGTGGTCTCTAAGTTGGTAATTAGAGACAAGTGGCAGCCGGAAATACGTCAGTGTTCACAGGCTAAAAATAACCAAACTAACAAAAGAAAACAATGGAATCAGTGTCTAATAGTACATGTATCTAATTGTGTACTAACTATTTTATCACAGGTTAAGTAAAATCATTCTAACTTCCTTTCAATTTCTATGATTGTCAAAAATGCTACTGAGCCATCATTCACAGAAGTTATGTTTTTGAAATAATTTTCCATTTTGATTAAGTGTTGAATTGTGCATTATTTTCCTTAAGGTGGCTATGTGACTGAAAACAATTAAGCTGCAAAATTCCTAAATTCAAAAACTTTGAACTCACATGGTTCATTTTGAAGACCAAAGGAGACTAAACATGGTACTGCTGTCTCTTGTAGCCATCAATATTTATCCACAGTCTAAACCACTAAAAACATATCTCACTCGGAACTTTTTTATGTGCAATTTTTGTGGTTAGATTGTTTTTCTCATTTTGTCCTAGAAAACACATTCTTATTAACAGTATGACATTGCTACATTTTGTCAATGTTGTGTACCATAATTATATTCTATCAGTGTTTCTTGCATAATGAATTTCAGGTTTTATTACGTAATGTTTTGAAGATATTTTTGTTTATTATTCTGCACGAGTTTGCAAAAGGTGGCTGTTAAATATCGCAAATGTCCCTACATGTGAACCCAAAATTGATGTTAGTTTAACCTCAAAGGTCATAAAGAGAATTTTTACCACACAGTTTAAACCAAAAATATGTCTTTAAGGATTAACATTCCAATGCACAATTTATAGTTTAAAAAAATAGTTATTTACTGGGTAAAATATGGGAGAAAAAACAACTACTACCAATAACATTTAAAATCAAATATGCTTTAAAACAAAAGAAAATTGACATAATGCGATTTGCAGTCTGTTAATTGTTCATTAATATTAATTACTAACTGTTGTCACACTTTCTGCATCAAATTAACACAAATCAACTTGTTTCTCCATCAGCCCTTCAGACATCTAGGCAAGTATCCAAATCACATGAAAGAACTGGAGCGGCACCTTGAGGTACAGTTTACGCAGTAATAGAGTAATTACCAGTGTCACAGGCAGTGTTGCTGTGAAATTAGTGAAAAAGAAAAGCCGTCAATGGTCACATTGCTAAATACCAGAGCTAAGGTCAACAACAGATGAATTCTGGTTGACATTCATTTGACAGTGCCAAAGGTGTTGTCTTATTCAGATGTGTTTGCCATATTTGATATTTTATTTTCCCTTGAGCTGTTCAGCTTTTGTGCATTTTAACAATTTCTTAATCAGTCAAGTTTCTCAAAAAAAAATCTTCAAGCTGTAATGCTCAGGAAAAAATTGTGAACTGTGATCAAGAATTTTAAAAGAACTATGTCTATTCTTGTTTCACAAAAAGAGCTAAGAATAGTAAGGAATGTCCTAGAATCTCTTCAGAATTTTTTTGCAGGGATTTAGAGTTAATCATCTTTTAAAAGCCAGCTTAAACTTTGACTTCTATTGTTTCTTTTACTGCAGGAAGGGCATGTAGACGAATTAGACACTAAGAAGGCAATAGCTGTGTTTCAGAATTTGACTGTATGTATAATATAGACATACCTTTTGTTTATTAAATTGTAATTAACTTGCATCAACTCAGGTTTGTGCCACATGACATTATGTAGAATGAAATCTTTTTAACTGCGTGAGGACATTAATGAGTATTGCTGCTGTGTTTGCATGACCCATTGTTGTCTTCATGTGTTATTATCTTGTAATCACTGTTAACTAATAAAAGGTTTTTGTAAAAAAATTCCTATATTGCCCTGTTTGTTATCAGCATAGTTGTCATGGTCACAAATCCCTGCTGTACCATGATCTCTACAACATCTGCACTGATTAACTGCTGTTTTAATGAATGTTCCTCTTTGACGGCAATTGATAAGGTTCAAGACAAAGCTAAGTGCAATGTTACTGCTGCGTCTAGTACCTCACAGCTGCAGCCTCAGGATGTGTAATTTCTTCCGATTTCAGACAAGTTGTCATGAGACGAGAAAAAGGAAAGAAACAGAGTTAGAAATGTTGACAGGGACAATAGAAGGATGGGAAGAAGAGGTAACATGATACTGACAAGAACTGTTGTGAGATCTTGGCCAAATTACTTGACCAAAGAGTGAAGTTTTGACACTATTTTGGATAACTGCACGTACATAGAACAGAGCTTCTACAATATGGAGCTGCTTGTTCCTGTACATTGTTATATCTGGGGTGGATCTTTCTTGCTTTGCATTACATTAACATTACATGTTGTACCAGGTTACTGTTTCAGTGGATGTAAATGAAAAGCGTTTTCTCAGCTTTTTTCCTGACTTGTGCTGACAGTACCTTTATTAAATGTACAAGTACATTTTGTTGTGATTGCTTAAACACTAGAAAACAAGTTTGTATAGAAAGACTTAAATTTATTTTTTGTGCTCAATCCATCAGTAATGACGTATGAAGTTACAGTCTTGAAATTTTAGAGCCCTTAGTGGCTCAGTTAAATCTGAATATATTTTATATGGTAGAATGTAGAATTGATAAATATTGAGCATCTGTGTGAAATGCTTCAAGAGTCAATAACTGGAATTGTCATCTTGAACAATCACAAAAGGTATCCTGAAGATCTATTATAAAATTTCAACTATTTGAAACTTCAGACCAAAACTGCCTTGAACTTTAATGTTATCACTGATGAACTGAAGCCTAGACAGCTAATACAGCTAATATACTTAACAGGTCAGGCGCAGTATACAGACTCGTTCACTTGACTAACTTGAACTTCTGTTGATAATGGTTGATTTATTTATAAATGCCTGCTATATTATTAGTACTTATTGATTTCTTCCAGGACATTAGTAAAGAAGGAGATCTTATTTTGATGTCACAGTTCCTTATACATGGAGAAAATGGGGTAATGGCTTTGGTTATTTTGCTTTTAATGATGTTTTAAATGTCTAATTAAATCCATACTGGGTAGCATTTAGTTTCAGGCACAATATAATTGATGTCAAATTGTACTAAGTGACTGATCAGTTTGCAAAGTAATGGGATGAGAAAAAAATCTGAGGTCTGCCAAAACAGACTTGGTTCAAGTTTCATGTTGTCATGTTTTTCTTCTGAAAAATAAGTTTCAACATAGAAAGGTCCTGCGAGTGTCAAAGTTACACTGATATTGTACACATTTTTGTTCTTTCAAGTGTTTTTTTTTTTTGAAGCAGTCACAGTTAATATTTCTTTGTATAACTTGTATTTTATTGTGGTTCACCAATTGTAGTTTGTTTCAACCAGGTCACAGTCCTAACAGTCAATTTCTATGTAGTCTGAAAATCATAAAAATTTTATGATTATCATTTAATGATAATCTTGAACAGGATGCTTGGGTTGTTTGCTAATTAAACAAATTATTGTTCAGTAACATCTCATCTATCAGACATCCTTTGTGGGGCTGAAGACATTTACTGTTTAGATCTTCTGAATGTTGTTTTAGCATACAATAGTGATGGCTAGTCTAATGCAGTTCTTTATTTTTTCTTGTCAACTCAATATCATTGGTTTTGGATGACCTGTTTTTCTGTAACTTCTAAACTTGTATTGAGTGTATTGCATTGTTTATTGGAAAATCTAGATGAATGGAATAGTGACCATAATTTTGCATCCTAATTGTGTTGAATTCACAGTAAAATAAAGCTGCCTAAGCAGTGGTTAAAACTTGTGGTAGTTTAAATGTTTTGATATATTCTGCTTACTGTACTGGCTGCTTTACTTGTAGTATACAGTCATGTAGTTTGCCAGAGTAGTTTGCACCCCATTGTTAAGTAAAAAATTAATAAATAATAATTAATAAATTGTCATGATGCATTGGTACAAAAAAGACAGACAGCTAAGGAACTTATAAATACGATCTGTTATTTTCAAAAGGTCAGACAAGCAGGTCATTTGATCAATGTCAGTGCTATATTCCTGAATGTTTTGTTTGAACCATGGGTTTACAGTTTGTTGTTGAACTAATGAATTCTCTTATCTGTAACAACAACACTTAACTTACATTATCAACAAGACCTGACGCATTTTGTGTATTTTCCACCCAGGAGGTCCGAGAAAGATCATTTCTTCTGTTTCCAAACTGTCTGATTATACTTTCAGTAAATGCAAATGCCTGTGGATATAGATTTGAGGTAAATTTGGACATTTCGTATAGTTACACATTTTATGTACAGTAGCTTATTGTGTGTTCTATTATAATTCAGGCAGGTATTTTAGTCATAGCAGTGTTTGTTTGCAAGTTGAATTGAATTTGTTGTGGAGGTGTTACGATATCTTTTGTTCTATTTAACTTTGGCATTATTAATTTCGTTGTATGCAGATCTTTATTGTAACCATGAAGAGCAAACAATAGTCCTTATTTAGATGTTCTTTCTTATATTTTTTCAATTTTTGTACTTGATGCCATTGACATCTTTGTTAACAGCTTATAATGAGATTATACACATGTGTAATGTTTTTGATCTCTGCAATTTACCTTATCAGGGAAATGATCAAATCACTTTTTTCATGTGACCTGTATAGTTAACATTGCATAGGTACTGGAGGATGAAATTTGATGTTTATCTGATAAACCTTAAGAATTACAAAATCATTTGGTTCACTGTTATGTAGTTATCAAATGAATTATATTCAGCTTCTCATACTGTAGACCTCTTTTAGTCGTGTTAAATAGATCTGTTGTTCATACCTACTGTTATTTGATCTCATTACAGAAAAAGTATGACCTTTCAGACTTGACAATACGTTCACTGGAAGATTCAGAGGGCATTTTGAATGCATTTGAAATAAAAGGCAAGTGAAAGTCTTGAAATGTTTTCTTTTTCCTTTTAATTATCTTGTTGCTGAAGGAACTGCCATTTTCTCTTATTACATAGTACATGTCTAGGTTTTTTAAATCCTCTGTAATTATCCCCCAGCTCCCTTCACAACCCCTGTCCTTACCCTTCACAACCAAAACAATAAATAGCACCTTTTTTATATACCTGTACAGTTTACATATACCAATTGATCTGGAACTTAAATTGACAAACAGAACTTTTGTGCTAATGAACATGAATATTCTTTGAAGTTCCTTGGTTTATTGTTTCATGCATGTGCAAATTCAAAAGCAGGCAACATCCTTCTGAGACACTTCTTGGACCTACAATATTATTTACCTCATCATTATTTTAGGGATTTTTTGGGGTTGCATCAGACAGATTATTCATGTCCTATATTGATCTTGCAGTTAATGGAGATGTCATGAAACTGTCTACGAACCATGCCCACGAGAAGACAGCATGGCTTGACACTGTTCAGTTCCCTGGTCAAAGTCCCAAGGTTCGCCAATCCTCGGAAAAGGGTAGTGTGACATCACCATCACCCTGGGTGGAAAGACATCCTGCGTCACTATCAGAACGGACATATTCAAAATCAAGTCCTCCTCGAAGTGAATCTATTGGTTCACCGCCGAACTCAGCTACACCCAAGGGGTCTCTTAGTACTTCTGGAGTGCATTCACAGGTAAATGTGATATTTAACAGGAGGTCTATACAGTGTGTTTGTCAACATTTTTTGTTAAAAAACACGTCAATGTAATCGGTTAATTTTTACTTTATCATATAACAGTCTTCCAGTGATGGATCAAAGTTTCGTTCTGGGTCAACATCACATTCAGTAGCCACAGACCTGACGACGTTCAGCTCCGCCCCTCACAGTCCAAACAGAAAAGGACACTGGGATTTCACAAGGCTTAAACCCACCCCTCCTCTGAGGCCAGCATATGCACTGATTGCTAAGGAGGTACATGATACTTTGCCATTATTGTGCATATTCTTGTAATAATAACTACTTATTAACTGAGAGTGAGGTCTTTACAGGAAGTTCTCAGACCGAGACCTTGCCGTATCACTCAGTCAATACAGCAAGGTTGAGGTTTGAGGTTTCAGATTTTCCTGTTATGACCGAACGTATAAGGTCAATAAGTTGTTTAGCACATGGCATTTTGCTTTGTTTTTGAAAGCCTGTAATTGGCCCGTGGGCATTATGGGAGAATAATGCCCTACATTTAGCCAATCAGAGCGCATGTTATATCGGCTACAAGAGCAGGCCATATAATAATATTGTGCAATCCTTTTTTGTGGTTAAGAAAGCTACCTTTGATTAAAAAAAAAAAGAAACGTGCTAACTGCACCTTTTGATGACACGTGAACTCTGGTCATTCAACAGTTTTGTGTTTCACTTTTGTCAATTGTCTTAGTGGACCTCTCGGGAAACAGGTTAATGTTTAAATGAAAGGTTCAAAAGGGCTACTGAATCCATTTGCCTTCCCTTAGAGTAGCCCACAGTATGTCCTGTCGTTTAAAACATTCCCTGCACAAATCAGCGTGTAAGGTCAACACATTAATACAATAAAGGCAGCCAAAAGTCTAGTTTAAATTGTTTATTGAATTATAAAATTTGATTATTTCTGTGAAGGACACATCCACAGCGCATCGCTCCATGAGAGGCTTACTTCACCCGTCAAGGAAAAAGCAAGGTACATGTAAAGACTTGTAAATTGATACATCATACAGTACATGTACTTTTATGGGAAATACTCCATACCACACCTCTAATAGGCCATTTCCGAGTTGCCTTTTGCCCTTGTGTCAGAATGAATCTTTGTGCAAAACCATTCATATGAAAATGTTTTTGGCCTACATTTTCAATTTCATGCAAGTCAAGCTAATTTTCATATGAAAGGTTTTGCACGAGGACTAATTTTGAAACAGCGGCACAAGGTACCTCGAAAATAGCGTATTAACACCACACGTTTATTTTGAGTCAGGCAAGAGAACTGTAGGGCCATCTCCATAGTCCACACACACACAAAAAAAATTGCACTTGAGCTGTGAAGGACTGAAAGTTAGGAGTTAGCAAAAATGTTCTGTATGTTGCAACTAAAAAAAGACACAAAAATGTACGTAAAAAGGTGTTTCAAGGCAGCAATTCTTTTCTAAACTCAAAATTGACCTATCAGTCGTGTAGTTCATTTTTGCCAGTTTTACTACGAAGTAAGGTCTACATTTAGTTGGCTGAAGAACTTACTATATTCCAAATAGAAAACTAGTCCTAATTGTTTTAAATATATGTATCCTGGTAGTTAATATGTATCACAGTTTAATTTAGAATGAAGCAATGATGCATCATAGATTATACTGTAGCTTAAAAACCATTTCCCCTAATGATCTTGTCTACTAAATTCAACGTTATAATCTGTATGAATTACATAGGATAATAACATCACAGACACAAAATCCTCTGCACAATCACTTTTACACTTCTGTACTGTACAATTATATCATTTACAAATTCAAATAAGAAGTAAAAAACATTTATAAAAGAAATAAATTTTGAAATGAAATTATTTTTTCATGGCAAAAGTAAATGTATGATTTATTGTTAAAACTCAAGAACAGTTTTATCAAAAAAAAAAATGCACTGTGGTGATTGCTTCTTTAAAGAGGTTTTTGATGAAAACAAGGAAAATAAGATTATAAAACTGTCTACTACAATGTAGGTTGATCTTTAACTGCTTTCATGAACATTGACCTCTAATGTAATTGTTTAGATTTTAAATTGTTTTTTCAGCAGGAATTGCTACCTGAAAAAAAGTTGTCACTGTGATTTTGTGAGCATTTTTGCAGCCTATTTTCAGGCATTGAGTAAGAGTTTTGTTCTGATTAAATCAGAACAGATGAAAGACAGGTTACTTAATAATTTCTTGGTTCTTGTATCTATTCAGACTAAAACAGATTGTAAACATGGCATTGTTACTTAAGACCTGAAGCATTGCAGCATAATAGAGCTGCTTGAAATGCCACCAAAATAATTTATAACCTCAGGCAATTCCTGTTGAAGAAACAAGTAAAGTTTATGGGTTAATCTTGTCAATTAAACGTCTGAACTAACATGAAAAACCTATCTCCTCCCCTTCAACCAGTTTCCATCTCAAGGCCAAGTTTCAGAGGTGACTGATAACTTCTCTTCTAGGTTGTCTTACTCTTAATCCGCTTACATCTTTCAAATCTTGCACCTCAGACTGTAAGTAATCTTTCAAAATAAAGTTCTTCAATGCTTAAAATGTGCCCGTAAACGATCTTTTAACTTGCTGTTAATGCTCTGCTCTGTTACAAATAAAAGCTTTAAATTCTCACTACAGAAGAAATAAAATTTTAACTAAATTTAACTGTTACTGATAACTTGCAGTGGAGTTTTCTTTAACACCCATTTACGTGGTGTATTGAATTTTAGGCGTGACTCAGACAAAATTGAATCCATGTTTGATTTATGCTTATTTGCATTTTATGTGTCTGAGAATGGGTAAAAGTAAATAAACATGGGCATCCAATTTTTTTGAGCCATGCAACTATTCCAGTTTCAAGTTAAATGTAAACTGTACTATAAGAATTTCAACAGACAATTCAAAGTGCGGTATGCATTGTAATGTGGTTGGGGGTTAATAATTTATTTGCTCTCCCATCGCCCTATGTCCCACACCTCCATGATGGGCAGTAAGTGAGAATTAGTGTGGAATGACACAGCTCAGGCAATAAGCGTAATTTTATGTTTAACTTAGAAGTCTGTAATTCTAACCTGTAACAATCACACAAGCTGTTTATACCTTGGATTTCCTGTGCATTGTAAAATTATTTGTAAGTGAGTCTCTAAATAGTGATGGAAGTAATAAAAAAGGTTCTCCCTTTAGTTAATAATTATTTAAATTTCAATCTGGCATGACAATTTAAAATAGCTGCCATCTTCCTTAAAGTGTTTAGATAGGATAAAGTGATTGTAGAAAGGTTATGAGATTTCTTACAAAACGCACTCTTGTATTTTTTAAGGTCGATCAAAGAGTGAACTTGAAGATGACAAGCACAGTGGTAGCTCAGGTATGAGACAAAACAATAAGCTGCCTCATATGTACTGTGTGTTTGAATTCCATTTTTATCAAGCCTAAAATTTTGTGACTCTGTTAACATAAGCAATTTAACAATAATATTGTTCACTGTACCCAAATTCGCTATTAGCCAATCAGAAGCCATGTCTACTGTCCAATATCCTGCGAAATCAATACTGACCCTGTATTGCTACGATATCATGGTCACTTGGCCGAATTTGGGTACCGTAAATATCTAATGGTATGATTCAGCAACATGTCAGGGTTGTTTGGTCTTGCCATGGTATTTATTTATTTCTACGGCCCATGGCTTGAAGCATACCAAAACTGGCATGATTAGGTATAAAAACCAATAGTTATATGGAAACTTTGTTTAAACATTTCAGGAAGTAGTCGTGTATTAGAGGAAGATATGCTTATTCTTCGGGTCGTTGAAGCTTACTGTACAAGTGCGAGAGCAAGACATACGCTAAACAGTAAGTGTCAAGTACTATCCTTGTAATCAGATTTTGTTTCTCCAGAAGCGATCTCTCCTACGTAAGCCTGAGTAACTCAAGGTTTACTTAGTGAACGGTGTAAATGTAAGTTCAAGACGAAATATTTTGAGTTCAGTCATTTCACCGACAGTGAAGATTGCTTTGTACATTACATGTGCATGTACTTGAATCCCGCAATACAGAACTACTTTCAGATATATTGTGCTTCATTGTCATAGACAGACTGTACATGCACCTTAACAGTCCTTGAGATTATGTTGTATCATATGTAGAGTGTGTACTGTCTTCATTCAAGTGCTCAAGTAGGCAAGAACCAAAATGATGGATTTCGAAATGTTGAATCTAGCAAAATTTAGCTTTTCCCACCTACAGCTCAAATTAAATGTGTCCAGGGTGAAATGAACTCAGAGTCTTTTGTTGTGTACTCGTTTAATGAATTGATACAGTTGTAGTAAAGCATCATGGCCACTGCTGAATCTTTCATGTAGTTACATTTTGTTTTCACACTGTAGTGGTATAAAGATGTAGAGTACAATTTGCAGTAACTGTCAGAGTTGGGTGGTCAGTGAGTGATGCACTGAATTTGTTTTCACACTTTTCACCAATACTCTGCTTACTGAGTTATTGAAGATATTGAATTAGTTTTCTATCTTTACATCTTAATGAAGGTGACTTCTGTGTAGGAGAGTGGGGTGGGTGGCCTCTTATCCACAGTTTAGGCCTGTTTACGTGGAGAGAAATAATATTCCCTTATGGGAGGGGCGATCCCCACATTGAGCAGCCCTGGGCGAGAGCTTGTGTACAGCGGGAAGGGCCAATTTGTTATTTGGTCAGCAAGGAGAGATTTTTCATAAAGCTGCTTAGTAGAAAATGGCTCTAGGGGAAGGGTAACCCTGTTTGCAGGGAAAACCTCTCTCCTTATAAACAGGCCTGAGTCATCAGAAGAATCATCAATGCAACAGTACATGTAGAAGAGCTCTGATGTCAGTAAAATCTATACACCATTTGAACACCATTTTTGTGAAGCACTATATTAATATAGAAAAATTAGTTTAAATATGTTTGAAGATGAGTATTGCACGTCCTTTAATTTGAGGGTCAATACGAATAGTTACTGCTATTAGTGCCAGAAGGTATTTAACTTTACTTGCAATGTAGTCTTTGATATCGATTTAACCTGAAGAGAAGTGTATTGTTTGTGATTTCCAGTTATTTCAATTTCAAAAATGTACGAGGGTGATTTTCAAATTGTATTGTTCGTTGAGTATGAGAGTAACAAAATTCAGACCTGCAACAGCTTTTGTGCAAGTTCCTCAAAATGAATATGATTATGTTAGTTTATTGGTTAGTTGCACCCAGTTTTGTTATTTCCACTCTTTTAACCTTTTTTTTTTCAAATAAGAAATGTTATTGTCTCAGTCCTTGGTGAGTGATCAATACCCAGAGCGTTGTAAATTTTACTTTGATCATTGCCCTATTCTGATGTAACAATGATAACAATGAAGGCCTGTGTTGTATGAAAGTCAGCATACCATATGAATGTTAAAAACCAGATGTTTACAGTGCATTTATTTTAAATCAAAAGTTACTGTTTCTTTCTTTTTGTGTAACCTAGCTCACTGTTAATTGATTTAAATTTTTTGTTGTCACAAGCTGTTTTGGTTTTTGTCATTGTGTATTAAAATGCATTATTTGATTAAAACACATTTATGCATCAACCTATGTCCTTGTTGTTGCACTTCACTGCATGTGTCATGCTTACGTGTTCTTAATCTTAATTTTTTTTGTAACTGGCTGATTTCCAATCATATATTGGGATCACGTTTTAATCCTGTTTGAAACCACAGCCACCCTTTATAACATTAGCCAGAAATAATTGTATTGTTAGTGTCAATCAGCCAAGCATTCACGCACTTATCACGTTCTACACAATCTGTCACATCGTTACATGTTCAAACTTCTACCATTGTTAAACCCTTTTATGCAAGTGTAGGCATACATTGATTTAGATCCACTTTAGTTGCTGTTGGTACTCCGAAGTCTTTCTCATCATCCGTACTGATATCAAAAGTTAAATATGGTTTTACTGCGTTGCATAGTTAAATAGATAAGCCCACGTGGCATTTAATTTCTTGTAGGACATGTAATGAAGGTATAACAAACATCAAATCTTGGAATATGATTTATGAGACATTATTTCAATTATCTTCTGCCAGGATAAAAGTATGTTAAGCATTAATGCCATCGTGTACAGTAATATTGCACTTGAAACTAAGATCCAATTTGCTTCGTAAATTGCACTGCTTAGTTTTTTTTGGTATGCAAATTAACTATCAATTGTGTAATAATTTGAATCGCTAACCCTTTCGGAGTTTTAATTATTTCACAAATTTAATTGTGATTACTGTCCACTAATCTAATTTGTGTTAAAACGCTTCTTAACTTTGTCAAAGCCTTAATTTATGTGGTTGTAACCCTTGTGTGTGCAGCTTAAGCCCTTCCATGTGACCATTTAAATAAAAGCTTCTGAACAGAGGATTTGTTTGGTGCTATTCATTTTACAATATTTTGCAAATTGAGACACTACCTGTATGTAAATATCTTTAGTTTCAACTCTGGCATCATATTCTAAGTCTTTATTATACCTTCATTATGTGTACCTTAGCAGAAGATGCAAATAAACCCAAACCAAATGGGCCTGCTGAATGCATTCCAAATGACATCCCTGGTGATGAACATGATGGTAGTAACCATTCCAGTCGACCTAGAGGCGCCAAGATCTTGGCTCATGGATGCTGCCCGGGACTCGCAAGCAAGAGCAAAATGTACACATATTAATTTTAAAGTTACCGTCCTCTAAATGAATTTGAATACATTAATTTTTTAGGCATATACAAAGATATGCTCTGTGTTATAGTTAGTTTTGTCTAGGAGGAGTATTATTATTTTAGAACCACTATTCATGCAGTTCAGTGGTATAAATTTGGTTGACTCACTGTCAATATAGAAAAATTTTAACAATCGCATGTACGTCTGTATTTTGCGATGAAGGTTCATCTGTGGTTATTGCAAAAACGATTTTTGGTGGTCACATTGTTTTGGAATGATCTGACTTCTCCAAGGTACATGATGCGTACATGTTCAATGAATTAAGCAACTATTAAGAACGTTTTGTTGCACTGTTATTGCAATAATATTCTTGTATTGTTTGGGAGGTAGGAAAAGCGATATGGTAATTTGGGTTTAAGTCGTATCAAAAAGAGCCCCCAAGCGTCACTATAGTTGTTAGGTTAGTACTACTTATTGTGTTACTTTTAGATATTTTTGTTTATTCCCACAATCTACGATACCACTTTTATATTGATTTTAACTCAAAAATACAGTGTTACTAACGAATCTCCAAGACGGGACAATTGTAATACAAATCTATAGGTAGTCGTCCAAGAACCGAGTTTAAAAGGCATTAATTTCGTCCTGGTTACTCGTCCATTTTTAAATTATTCTTAAGATATTGATTTTTGAAACCAGTAGTTTACATGTAAGTTGTTTTTTGTATTTTGGAAATCACGTTGTGAACTTTTTTTTTAATTTTAACTTTGATACATTTTGTGACTGCAATACTGACCAGGCCTCGTTTTCAAAAGGTGAAATCGTAAGTGTATATAGAAAGAAGAGGAAGTACAGATAAGGCAGGGAAGTCCTATGCTATTTATGATTATAAGGTGAAGAAAGACTTACAATTTTTATTAAACATGAATGAAAGGTGTAGATAGTTGTAGTATACATATTAGTGAATACATCATATATTACTTTTAAGCAACAACGTTGTTTTAAGTCGATCTTGGAAGCAGGTCTTCAAGAAGAGTAACAGGAAGTATGACAGCTAGGGAGTAACATGTAAAGAAATACGTGTTTGATTTATGACAGGATATTTGTATTAAAGTGTACATTGCAGGAATACGTGATAAGCAATTTGTGAGAAACTAGCAGGAACTAAGCAATATCAAACATGGTTAGAGTAACTGATACAAATTGGCACAAGGGCTTAACGTTTAAAGTAGCCGAGCAGTTTCTTTAAGTAATAATACTAATTTTATCAGTGCATAGCATTGTC
Source organism: Orbicella faveolata (assembly GCF_042242905.1). NCBI lineage: Eukaryota > Metazoa > Cnidaria > Anthozoa > Scleractinia > Merulinidae > Orbicella > Orbicella faveolata. Next base: position 10,440,141 of record NW_028301553.1, read on the forward strand.
GATTCCTTTTTTCACTTTTTGAAAATTGAAATGATAATAGAATAATTTGACTCAAACCATTTCAAATCGATGACTCAATACTGCTTTGGACTTTCGAATTTTCAAACAGAATGATTTGGCCATTTTGACCATAATATTATTGGTAACTGGCAGATTAATGGCACTAGGGTTGCAAAACGTTTAGACACAAATATTTGTATGTTACCTTAGTTTGTAATTGACTTTTAACAGTAATGTAAATCACTTATCTATGCACAAAATAGGTGGCACGTAGTAGGCCATAGTTTGTGATCCCATTGGTAACGATTTCTTTACTCTAAAACACTTTTTAATGACCTACATGTTTATGATATGTCAGAGTGTGTAGTGCAGTCATGAATATACACCATTACATCAAAAAGTGAGCAAAAACAGAACATCGACTAGAATAGGAGTCATAATCACTATTAATGACATTGCTATCATACATAATATAGAACTCAATCTTTGCTCATTCAGGTAATGATATCAATAGGAAAAATATTTAATGATGCAGTGGAACTCTGTTATTTCAGGAGGAGCTTTGTCAAAACATATAAACAATTTGATATGATGTACAAAGCTGACTTGAAATATAAGTTAAAGGGGGGAAAACGCCAAAAGAGTAATATTAAATCATATAGGACAAGGATAAAATTAGATCCTAAGATTAAGACGAATTACAATCTCATTCCCAGAGGCTGCGATCCTTTCGGTTATCAACAAGAATCAATACTTCTGGGCGAGCCAATATAGTTAGTCACAGTGGTTACTTGCTCTACACATGTTCAAAAACCATTTTTAAGTTTATTAGTTTGGCCCTATGTGCACAACCAAACCCAAACCAAAATTTTCTGGTTTCAGTTTTTGATTTTGTCCAGAGCATCAGGTGTTTGAACACGGGTACAGGCTATGGGGATGAGATTGTCAAATTACAAATGATGAACCATGCGAGAAAGTAGTTCCTTTACACAGGGACATATTTTGTGCAAAGTCCTGACTGAACATTTGTATGGGCCAAAGATGGCCATGACAGAGATGTAAATCATCATATTACATAGCAGCAATATGATCAAACTTCCAGGAAGCAGGCAGCCTAGGGACCATGAGAAAGTGTCGTCTTAAGAGAGGTGTCTGAGACCATGTTAACTGTCTGTTTTAAAAAAGGTTTCTGCCTCCATGGTGCTCACTATTACAGTTTCAACGACATTTTTGTTTGTTACGTGACTGGACTTATGTTTAAGTCGGAAAAAATGAGAAGTATTGGCGAGAGTCTGGCATAACACAGAGTTCCACTGCAGTCCAAGTTGTGCTAAGTGAGATCCATATCAAACTTCATCGTGAATATTTTCATTTTAACAGTTATTACAGTCATTTCAGGTGAACTTATTTATTGAATATTAATTTATTAGACTTGATATTTGACTATTTCATATTATTTGAATATTGATTGCTTGATTCTTAGAATGCAACTCAGAATCAACCGTAGCAGAATGTGCACCTTATATATAAATTATAAATGACGATCGCACTGTATGTGATTGAAAGATGGGAATATGATTCTCCCAATAAATTTGGATTTTCGACTTAGAGCAGGTTTCTTTGTCTTGTGATTGTCAATTAGGAGAAATTGGTGTGGAAGTGGTTATGTGACGATTACACACGGGAGTGTTGCCTATGCAAGTCATGTTGTCTATTGTTATTTATGAAAGCTGTAAGGCTTTGCAGCCTGTCATAAAAAAATGGCTCACTGTTAGCTTGCATGTTGTATGTTTCTTTTGGTTACTTAAGAGTGTTCTTGTTGTAATTTGACGGGTTGCATATAGCATGCATTCTCCAGATGCCCGCTGAATGTGTGGTCGTTTATCAATGAGATTCTTAGGTGTACAAACGTTCTGTACTGGAAGCAAAGTGTCTGACACATGCATTTTACATCACCACCCTTTGCCATTTTTAAGTTCACCCACTGAGTAACGGCCAATGTAAACCATCCTCTTTACCTTGCAGGAAAAGAGCTAAATGTTAAAGTTTTGTTTGGTTTAATTTTGAACCTGAAACCATTTTTCAACTGTTAGTCAATGTTTTTGAAGGCAAAGTGGACATCTGTAGGAGTGAGGAGTGAAAATGGATAACAAAGAGATCCAGTTATACTGAACAACCACTCCTTCTTTATTTCTATGCAAATGGACATCTGTTTGGGATAGTTGATCGGTAGCCAGCTGCCAATCTGGCCTCGCATTTCTGCCAACGTTGTGAGCTAGTTTCATTTCAATTGAGTTGTGAACACTGACTGTTATTATCCTCATGTCTTTCAATTCCTTTGCATTGTTTGAATACTTTTTACCACAAACGCTTTTCAAATGCAGACATAATCACTCAGTGTCTTTCTAATTTGCCTTACTTACAATATAGACAAACAAAGGACAGAGGCAATTTCAGGTATTACAAAATATTTCTTTTTCTTTTTCTCCCTATGTTAAGGTGGAGGACTTATCGCCAGGGGCTAGAGCTATGTGAACAATGTAATGGGAGGGGTGTTCGGATGGATTATCAGCCGGGAGTTTGGGGGTTTATGATAATTGTGTATCAGACACATCCCTCCCTGCCTTCCCATGAAACTGATTCTTAATTTTTACCCATTTACAGAAGTATCAAATTTCAGAAGATGATTTTGAAGATATGAAACGAGTTGTTTCAAGTAATCATCAACAACTTAAAATCGAAGCAATTCAAAACTTCAAGCTCTGTTTTGATCATTGTTGCTTGAAAGTGCCTTTCTCCTTGTGTTGCATAAATGCACTATCACAAAAACATGAAGTTCTTTTTTTTTTTTTTGGACGGGGGATGTTTGTGTGGGACAAGGTATTTTGTTTACTCTTACGTGTTGTCTTGATATTAAAGATCCCTACAAAACATTCTGGGTCATGGGAAATTAGCAAAAGTGTCATTGATTGTCATAATATTGTCTTTGAAAAGCCCCTTTGTGGGAAAGATAATTTATGTCATGTAGTAAATATAAGGTTGTGTCTGTAGCTACTAGGTATTTGATCACCAATGTTTACAATATGTGACAAATATTGTTTGTACTATCTATTAATTAACTTTTAATTTAATATTCATTTCGTATGTTGAAAGGAACATTGTAGAAAATATTTATAGCAAACATTCTTTCAAATTAATCAATTTTCCTCTAACATGTTGTTAATCTCTTTACGCGTAATATTCACTGACACTGACACACATGCATTAGTGGAACTTGTGTTTGTCGCAATAGGACTCAGTCTAAACAATAAATATAATCTGCTGTAATATGTTTTTTGAATTCAAGTATTTCATTACGTTTACTGAGAAACTTGTTGTAATGCTAAATTATTGAGTAATAACTATTTTGAACAATTATAATATAGATAATAGCAAACTTACCTCATTGGAGTAATGGGCCACGTTCGATACATCAGTATTCTAACATGGATCTCTCGGGTCAAAATTGCTAATTGTTTAAGATTCTATTGTCTCACAATCCCAGATTAGAGGAGACTTGGATACGTAGAAAACACCACAAAATATAGCAGGTTGTCCTGAAAGCCTAAGAAGCCATGTTAGACTATTGATATATCGAATGTGGCCTATTGTTTCAGCTTTGCAATATAATTTGTTAGTGAATCCTCGAGAAAAATAACTTTATAACAATAATTTTTAAAACATAATTTAAATTGCCTATTAAGAATATTTCTAAACATGTAAAGAATAACTGAGCATAAATAGTTACTACGTCTGAGTAAAGCAGTAACTACTCCTATATTTCCCTGAAAAGCAAGGACCTGTTACAGTGTCGGTGACATAATTAAAATATTAAGTGATAAATATGTTGGTTTTTTTTGGTACATGACATCATAAAGTTATATTTTGAGGCCATCAAGTAAATTGTTAGTTTCGTCGCCAGGTTTAGTTCAAGTTCAAGTTCTAAAAATCAGTCTACTTAAATAAGTGAGTTTAAGTTCAAACTTTGCAGTAAACTGACATACACTTGTCGTACAACAAAAGGCTTCTAAAAGACGCCATAAACGCATGTAGCTGTATAGCAGTTATTTAATCTATTCTAAAATTTAAATTTTCTAAAATCTAAATTTTTTGAAATTTAAATTTTCGCTGTCTTGCCTGTTTGCATGCTTAAGACCAGTGCATGAGAATGCTTGTCCCACCATTCATTTCACAGGTAGTCCAATCCTTCCAGAACTACCCGCCCATCGAACATCCTCAGCATCCAGTTTAAAAGGTGACCTGCTGAAATCAAAGAAATCAAAGAAAAAGCTAACTAGGTGAGCAATTTTGTGATAGTTTCAAACTATGTCCTATTGTGTTCTACTCCCAAATGTGTAAACTCAAACAGATATGGAAGAGTTCACAACGTTTCCACAGATAATGTTTTAAAGTCAGTACGATAACAGAATTAAACATAATTGTTTTATCAGGTAGTAATCATGTGATGAGCATAGAAAATGCTTGGACTGTTTGGTTGGCTTACAACCATCCCAGAGTTTTCAAAAATACTATATAAATTGGACACTACTTACAGTAACTCATGATTCTTTCCCAGGCCCTTTTCATTTCTTAAGTAGTAATTGTCTCCACCTTGGTTTTTCTTGATTTCAGGGATGTTGTTGGTGAATTTAACTGTCTTAGAAGAAGAGTGGAAGAACTACAACTTGTAAGTTAAATTTCCTTGGTTGAGTCTATGGTACCTTCGTAGCCAGAGAAAGCAGACATCTTCAGCAATTCGTTTCCTTCATTCCACCTATAATGGTGGAAAAGCAAGAGAGTGGTCTGATGGCTTGATTATTGCTCGGATTTTACCATTCAGAGGCATTTAAAAAAGCCATGTGGGTGCACGTCCAAAATTTGGACTCCTCTCTTTGGAAGAGGGGTACTATTTAAACAATAGAGTGTTCCTGTCGAGGAACTATCGGCTGACAGTTGCCCTGCGGAAAATTGATGTTCTTAAAACAATTCAGTATTTGCCTGAGAAGTGAAGCTTCAAGGGCAAATATGCTAGTTTTAAAACATCAATTTCCCATGCGGCAACTATCAGACCGATAGTTTCGGGACAAAAATACCCTGTTGTCTTTATTGTTCACCACTAAATTTTTCTTCTGTGCTCCAGTTCAAACATCATAGTGAATTATTTTCAACTTTTTTAGTTGAAAGCCGTGAAAGACAAATGTAGAATTTGAAAAAAAAAAAAGCAGACGAAAACCCACTTAGTACAATTTAAGTTGGTTGTTTTCTTTAAGCCTGCTTGTTTAGACCTGTTCACGGATGAGTACAGGCGCTAAGAGCTTATAGTGTCTCCGCGGATGAACACTATCGTGTCACGTGATCAATTTAAGCCAATGAGATTGGAGAAAATTTAGTGGTGAACTATAATTTCTTAGAGAGTCCTTTCGTCGAAAACACAATAAACAGGTTTGCTCAACCTCTTCAAGAATGATTTTATAACACCAATATTCATAGAGCACATTGCAGCAGCCTGCAGTAGATAAAATCGCCTAAAAAATGCGGATCAACGTGAAGGTATTTCATGCATGCTTTTTCCTTACTATGATATTGTTATTATTACCTTGTTCTTCACGTAGGAAACTGAATCCCTACGGCAGAGTTTGCAAGAAGAGCAGAATGCAAGAAAAAAGATGGAAAAGTTCATTCGCTGTTCGCTGAAGGGAGTGATCCCAGATCTTAAATGGGAGGACGTGGAGAAAAGCTAGCAAAGATGATAGCTGAGAATTTTTTAACTTTGTTAACTGTTGAAAGAAATTTTAATAATCTGCAATCAAAATGTACTCAAAATTACACGTTAAACTAAAATTGCATAATTGTTATTTTTCTTTTCATAATATATCTTCCAGTTGATAAGTAGAAATTTTAAAGTTATTCCTTATAAACATCATGAATCAAACCTTTTTAATGAGTGAAATATTCGTAACTTTTAAAACTTTTTTTAAGAAATCCTTTCCTTCTCCAATTGTAGGAGATTTTTAACTTGATTACGTAATTACTTAACTTATCAGTGCATAACAGACTTGCATAAGACAGTTTACTGTTACCAATTTAATTACACTTGACAGAAGCTTATGTTGATTAATATTAACAGGACATATTTATTGAAAGTGCTCTTTAAATCTTATCGTTTTATTTTTAACTGATGTAAGAAATTTTGTTATCAAGTAAATTGCTACGTTGTTTTTGTGGCAATTAATATAGTTATGTGTATCTTTTCAGACAAGATAATATATTATGGCAGTCAAACTTTGTTCGCATCTACTTTACTAAATATTAGGAAGGAGAGGATTTAAGATTTATTAATTTAATATTAATGACTTTTTGCTCATTTAATGTGTGTAGTCAGATTTGTGTAATTTTGCCACGATGAAGCTTACACAGTATAGTTTTAACTGGAAATCTGTTGCACAAATGGGAAGAAAGCATTTACGGAACAAACCTATTCATGAATGGTCGCCAATTAAAAATTCTTTGGAATTTTCAACTCAAAAACGAGGCTAGTAAGACTAATTTTGATACTTACAAAAGAATTATTTTAGAATTGGCAGCGATTTATGAGTAGGGTCCATTAGCTAGCCATTAAGGATTTTAATTTTTTTTTACGTGTGGCGGCCATTTTAGATGTTAGAATGCCAGTTGCCTTCCTCTTGTCACAATTTCTTTGTCGCTTACCGAATCTTCTAATGTGACGTCATAGTTTCCGCAATGATCGCCTGCAAGGAGCAAAAACCCAACATAGCTGATAATCCAACCCTAGCTATTTCCGTTGGTTTTTTTTTCTTCTGCTTGAGCAAATTTCCGTTTTAACTACACTTCCATTAATTTAATAGAAATGTGGAGATTTCATTTAGTACTTAATTAGTACATTTTTGTAACGTCAAAAGAAATTTGGTTAAGATGCTTTTCTTTGGACAGTACTTTGAGATAATATATTGCTTTTCTTTGAACCAGACTGTTTTGAAAAAAATAATAATAATTTGACAGTATCAGGTGGACCTAAATCACTACAGAGTTGTTATACATGTTTTAATTTAACAGGATACATTTTATAGTCAGTCGATATAAGCAAAAGACCAGTGTTGATAAACACGATATGAAGGAAACATACACGGTTCCTTTGTTCGATTTCACATAAGACACTGAAGACCACAGAATAACGGATTTTACTGTTAAAAACTATATAACAATAGTTTCGAAATACGTTATTTTATTAAAACAAGTGTCAGAAATTGTTCTGACTTTTAAAGAGTTGTGCATCTCGCACAGCGTTAGATAATAGCTTTGAAGAACCAGAAGTTACATTTTTCCCAAAACAATGTTCTGAATCCCTAAACTGCAATGTAACATTTCCTATTTGGTATTTAATCAACTGGGCAGACTAGATTTTATATTAATGTATTTGTTAATATTTGAAACTTTTGTTAGCTTGAGACTAAGTTGAAGGTTATTTCTTGTACAAAATGTCCTGATTTTCTAACGTACATGAAGTGTCGTTCTAAGTTGTAATTATTAAACCTGTTGTTGCTTTGTGTGTTTTAATCTTTTTACAGATTCATCAAAGTCCTCCCTTTTGGCCAAATTCAAAGGCAAGAAAACGTAACTATGAGTGAACCATTGACAATAGAACGGACGTTTCCTTCCAGAGAATAGATGTAAACTTTGTAAATTAATAGACTTTGAATGTATTCTTTGTGTGCAGGGTTTTATAAACGGTTTTATAACTCCACATATTTTGTCGTTATCTTTGGTATGGGAAAGTGGGGCTCGGTAGATCTCTTTAGGGCGTATACCCTGGGAAGACTTAATCTAAAATGTAACTGAGAGATCTTGCCCAAATTATTAAAAGCAAACTGGAACCCAATTTTAAAATTGTGTAAGGTAGCTGTACTATGGGGTAAGCTTTCGAAAAGTGGGAAAATAACTGTTTGAATTAGGGACACAATCTTACAATCAGCGAGTGGGTGCATTCTTTGAAAACTAACAGCTGACAACTTCTCAATGATACATCTTTAACCTCTGGTTTCATCTCGTAATAGACCACGTTCGATATAATAATATTCTATCATGGTTCCGAGGCTTTCAGAATAAACTTCTATATTTTGTGGTGTTTTCTTTGTATCCAAGTTTCTTGGGAATTGAGGGACAAAAGAAATTTTAAAAATATTGCAATTTAGTCCTGAAAGCCTCGGAGCCATGCTAGCATACTGATACGTCGAACGTGGCCTATTGGAATAAATTTGAAAACTTTTGAAAACTAAATATGGAAAATGAAGTCATTCAGAACTACGCATGCTACAGGAACAATCAATGTAGGGATTTGCCTTCTCTACAAGATACTTACGTAAATGTTGATCCAGACTGTTTGTTTTGCCGTGACAAGAAAATAAATGACGGAAAGTTATTTGATACAGTCGAACCTCCCGTAAGCGACCACCCAAATGCCGAGCCTGGTCGCTTACGAGAACTTAGACCATATTGGGTCAAACTTTTGCCTCATTAAGACTGACAGGGTACAGTATATGTGCATTTTTTTTCTTTGAATTTTTAACTGTTGTTACTTGTGGAGAGTAAATTTTGAGAAAAAATTCCTGTTATTCCCATTAAGAATTTCCGTCTCTTGTACAACCCAGGAATGCGATAATATTATAATACCTTATTCAATTTCCGTTCTATTACCTGTCAAGTGGTCGCTTACGGGAGGTTAAAAACAAAATAAGATTTCAAACTTGTAGCTGTAAAAGTAGTCGCGGTCAATTTCGAGAGGTGATCGCTTACAAGAGGTTCCAAATATAGTGATTTGACGGGGAAACTTGGTATTTTGGAAAAGTGGTCGCTGAGGAGAGGTCGGTCACTTACGGGAAGTGGACGCAACCGGAGCGTTTCGACTGTAGCTTAGAGTGGTTTTCAATATGGGAATCCTGGTTTACAATATTTGCTACATTACATGTAGCTCTGATGGAGCTACAAAAAAATCAGTGCTGAATATTGATTATGAATTTTTTCCTTGAATCGCATAGCCTTCTTTTTGAATAAAAGAGAACCCCATTTCATTTACGTCTTTGTGAATGTTGAAATATTAACGCCCGCTCGAGAAAAGCCATTCTAGTTGAATCAACTGTCAAGACTGTCAGCTAGCGAATAGAAATCCAGCTAGAAACAGAAAACTTTATTTCAACCTCGTGGTTGGCAAACCTTCATTTTCAAATTGTTCACACAAGATTTAAACTACTTTAAAGACATAATAATGTTATTGTCTTTCAAGAGCTTTACTGTAATTCTATTTTTGTTTGTGTGACAAATCAAAAAAGTAAAAGAAAGAAATAAAAAACAAACGATATAATAGTCGATATAATATATACTTTTATCGCATCGGACGCGGCACTGAAAGTGAAAGAAATAGACAGCACGCATCGAAAGTGATATCTCAGACCGCCATCTCAAGAAAGCACTGACTGATGTTCAACTACGTCGAGCAAAGGGTGGTATAAAGAAAGTTGTTTCGTTGTCGCTCCAGTGCAATATCACGCAAAGCCACGCTTTCAAGAGTCACAATTCCACGCTGAATACCTCGCCCAGGTAACCAATCAGGCGGGTGCGAGAATTCTCCGAGCTATGCGATTCTACATTGTAATTTCACCCTTTCGCGTCGTTTGTATACGTTTTGAAATTAAAGAATATTTGACCGCACACTCGGCTGCAATAACAGCTATTAGTGTTTAAAGCCCCGTCCACAGTACACCGCAGGAAGTTGAAAACGGAGGTTTCGCTCTGAAAATACACGAAATGTTTTACCCACACACCACATCGGAGGAATTCAGTTAAAAACGGAGGTTTCACCGGGGGCCTGTTCACAATCTATGTGGGAACGCATTAAATGTTTCCCGTCCACACCACGCCGGAGGAATTTGAGAACGCGACAATCACTGGTAAATCTTGGACAAGGGAATATTATAATGATCGTAACGTCATCGTTTTCGAAAAGCTTCGTTTTCAAAACATTTTCCGTCCACACTGTACTAAAACGCAAAGCCGGCGTTTCAAATTCCTCCTGTTTGAGGGGCGTTTACAAAAAACTCCGTTTTCGTGACGGATTAGTATGGGGGGAAGGCCTAACCGGAGAAATAACGCTCCGTTTTCGAATTCCTCGGGCGTAGTGTAGACGGAGGTATGGAGTTTAATAAAGTAACCAAGACCGAGTGGACTGATTTAATACCGAAATTAAATTAACTTGGTCACCCTGGCATAGCGAATAAATCGAAATAAATTGTTTATCCCTCGGATCAAGGGGAAAATCTGTTACAAGTTCACTCCTGTTTGACTCTAGACTATCGTCTAATCAATAGCCTGTTGAGCCTGAGCTGAGTCATTCGTAGTCTCCTCCGCAGCCGTTTTTTGGGATGTCACGCAACGCTCCCCCCAAAGCGGGGGGAGCGTTGCTTGACATCCCAAAAAACGGCTGCGGAGGAGACTAAGTCATTCGCGAATGGGACGAGTAAAATGGGGAAGACGAGAGACTGGGAGTTAATATCACCCCAGTCCCCTCGCTCGCGAGGTCATCTCCGAAGTCTCTAAATTCAGGACATTGTTTTTCCCTTATTTTAGCTTGCATTTGTGTATCTCTTTCTTCTTTTATGATAATAATATCGTCTTTAATGTTTAAATTAACTTAGCATGCGGCCAACGCCAACTTATATCTACATGACAGTGACCAACTCGAAAGCTCATTGGCTACTTTGGTCACTGTACACAATTAAATATTGTTTCTTGTAGTTAATTTCTATCTGTATTTATTTTTCCTATATCATTGTAAACCATCTTACATTAAGTTGTTTTTCTGCAAATAGTGTGCAATAATAAAAACTGAACTGAACTGATTTAAAGTTATTCTTTGAGATCTTGTTAGTATATTTTTTTAAACATATAAAATGACATAAATAGGTCCGCAATGCATACATAATTAACTACATAATTTCAGGAGTCAAAGTAAATTTGTATATTTTGTTCAAAAGAAAAGACCATGAGTTCATGGCTAAAATTATGTACAGCACCATTGGAAACGTACTGGTGACAAGACTGCATCTGGCACAAATGTCAAAAGCCCTCCAAGTGTGTTTTGAAATCTTCTCACCATAACTTGGAAAGAGCTACGAGGTATAGTTTGGTGTAGGCTACATAATTTTTGTGAAGTATATATGAAACAATTCATATTTGAACTGCGGTTGTAGATGAAAAATCCCGTTGAAGCCCTAAATTTTTTCAGGCTTCTTCTTTCCAAGTGCTTAAATTGGAAAATTTACTGTGATGATCATTCTTCACTTTCATAATTTTTGTGGCGGCTGTGAATAAGGAAATGTAGCCTGATGCTCTCCTCACAGGAGTGAAGAGGATGAGTGAGTGCAAATAAGGAAATATATAATTGACTGACTGATTGATTAATTGGTTGGCAGATGGATTGACAGTGTGGCAAAGGTTTATGTGAAGCTGAGTTTCACTCCCACAGCTCAACCTTGCATCATTGCAGTGGTGTTTATGTTAAGAAAATTGCCTCCACCAGATAAAAAACCCTGTTGTGAGACCATCCATCTGTAGGTCATTTAGCGGTACTTTCACGCCAACTGCCTCTCACTAATTATTATTACATTTTGCAACATTTAATTTCTCTCTCTCTCTCTTTTTCATTAATAGACATGATTTGGAGAAATTATAGCAACAAAAACTGGGAGGGGAGGTGCTGCCCCAAAGGGTGCAGTTTTTTTGGCCATTGTTTTTGGTCAGAAATAGAGTATCAATTTTTGGCTATTTTAATCTCAAACAGGGTATGGTGTTTCCACTATAGCCTTGAATTGGAGGTGTTTATTGGGAGAAGCTACTTTTTCATCATTAATGATAAGACCGTCAACAAAAGCCCTTCACAGTGCCTTATAACATCGGTCTGAACTAGAGAATTACTTATAAGACAGGTCTCAACAGAGTACTGATTTAATGGTCAGGTCTTAATTTAAGAGTATTAAATGTTTTGTAAGGTCAATTTCATATTTTGGTTTTAAATAGGAAGTTGGCCACACACCCCCCCCCCCCCCCACCCCAACCCCTCAATGTTTTTTGGGAGTACCCCCAGGAACAAACTAAATGAAAAACACAGTATAATGATATCATAATCCAGTTGAAGCAATATTTATTAGGAATAAGCTGCATACATTACTTTTTTTTTTATTACTATCCGCTTTAAGAGTTCCAAGTTCCACCTAGGCAGCAACATTTTAACTATGTTTAATTGTCTAAATTAAAAGTGCATGTTGTTTTACTAGTTTTATTCTGGTTTCACAAAGCGACCCATGAACAAAATTGCACTGGACTTCCTGTGACAAATCATGAACAGAAATGGATGATCAGCACAGAAGCTGGCATCGAACATTGGACTAAGCATTCGTGACATCATGACCACTGCTGTGGCCGCTGCTGCTTCTGTGCCCTTCTCGTTCACTTCGACAAATGCCTTGTGAACGACATGGGACACGTAGAGCCTCTCAGGACCTCGGATTATGCCTGAAAAATTAGCCTTAAACTCACTAAACATATCTGTTACTCCCATCTTAATTAGAATTTCCTTGAGTTGAAACTGCTGTGTCAGCTTAAATCTTGGCAGGGACACCTCTACCTTTTCTGGGTGTGACTGTGATACAGTCGCCAGAGCCTGTTGTAATCTTTCATGGGTGAGGCTTTCCTCCAACTTGGCCAATCCATAGGTGGCATGGGGCAGCAGGATGACCATGGAAAGGTCTTCTCCTTGGTAAGGCATCTCAAGAATCTGACAGGCAAGCTCCCCACCATCTTCAGCATGCTTGAACCTTTTCGTCAGGTGCATCATCTCTACTTCGGTCTTTTCACTTTCGGAGACGAAGAAATTCTGTTTGAAAGTCTCCTCTTTTTTGAACTGGTTTTGCCAAAATCCCTTGAAGTAGATTGCATTCACCAGGGACAGTCGAGTGCGGGTGTTGAATACTCCCGAGGGAACCATATCCTGAATTTTCTGTTTCGTTTTCTCTTCCACCCAAGCGTTCACATGTTTCCTAGCGTTTTCTGTATCGTCCTGGTAATCAACCATTCCTACTTCAGCACCATAGAAATCTTTCATCTCGTCCACGAAGTCTTCCAACAGGTTGTAGTCCATTTGAAGGAAAATTCGATTGGCAGTGAGGAGCTCGTTACTCGCGGTGTTTGCGGCTTGGAGAGCTTCAAGAAAATGTTTTTCTTCATCGTGGAGTGAGGGGATTTCTTTCCAGTGTAGTGCCTTGGCCAGCTGCGTAGCTGTGTCTCCTCTGGCTCCCAAAGAGGTCATGGCTAGTGCTATGCTCAGACTGCCTGGCGAATAGAACAGGTTTTTGCCAGCGAAGTTTTGCTCATTTTTGAGAACCTTCTGGAGATCCACCGTGAACTTGTTGCTTGCTTCAACCACAGCTTCCATTTTAGACATTCCTTCGTCTACAAAACCTTCAAAGTTCGTCAACACTGAAATGAAGCTTGCGAAAGAGGGAACGTGTTTAACACTTGTGCAGCAGTTGTGCAAATTTCATGTAATTGGCTTCAGTTCAACCAATCAGAACTTCCCGTTTTATGTCACGCGTCACACACTCAACCGATTCACATCGGCCCTTGAAAATGAAAATGTTCGTAAGCTTGTGCTTCCTCGTTTTCCTTTCACTTCCTAACAGTTTAGCGTCGTCAGACCAAAATGAAAGTCAACAGGTGGGAGAGATAATAGAAACTGTCAACGATTTTGGTTTCGATCTGTTGAAAAGTTTCAACCACGAGGAGAAACTGAAAGATGACAATCTATTCTATTCTCCAACCAGTATTGTAGTCTCTTTGGCGATGGTGTTCTTGGGAAGTAGAGGAAACACAGCGCATGAATTAGCGAAAACTTTGAAGTGGTTCTCTCATGAATTCGAAGACGTCCACTTGGCGTTGAAGTCGTTGCAGGAGGCCATACAAGAATCCGAGCACGATAACCTGGAGCTGAAGATCGCCAATCGAATTTGGGGACACGAGGACTTAGATGAGACAGCCGAGTTTCAGGAAAGTTGCCTTACATTCTACGACACACGCATTGCTAAAGTTGACTTTAAGGAGAATTATGAGCGAGCGAGAGAGGAGATCAATGGGTGGGTAGAAGAAAATACCGCAAGGAAAATTAAGGGTTTCCTCCCACCCGGAGCTGTCAATCAAGATACGAGACTGGCATTAATTAATGCAATTTATTTCAAGGGTACATGGCTTCATGCCTTTAAGCCAGAGAAAACTCATCATGCTCGATTTTATACCGGGAATGATCATAAGAATGTTGTGGAAGTTGAGATGATGTCACACACCTCAAGGCACAGTTACTTTGTCGACAAAGAAAATAATTGTAAAGTTATTGAACTTCCATACAGTGGGGACGGCGTTGCTATGTTGATTGTCCTTCCCAATGAAATCAATGGAGTCTCTCACCTCGAACAGGTGATAAACACTGAAATCATGTCCCAATGGATTATGTCGTTCACGAACACCACTGTAAAAGTATCCATTCCTAAATTTATCCTGAGTCAGCATTTTGAACTGAAGGAGGTACTCAGTAAACTAGGCATAATTGACTTGTTTGAGCCTGGCATAGCAGACCTGTCTGGGATTAGTTCAGTTGAAAGCCTCTATGTTTCTCATGTGATACATAAGGCACACGTCGTTGTGAACGAGAGGGGAGCAGAAGCCGCTGCAGCATCTGGGGTGGTTATGCAGAAGAGATCTTTAGACATGCCTCCAGAGTTCTATGCCAATCACCCCTTTTTATTCATAATCTTTCACAAGACCTCAAGCGCTATTTTATTTATGGGTCGCGTCAAGAAACCTGAGATGACTGAACAAGAAAATGACACTGCCAAAATTAATTCCAATTCTGCACATCAAAGTGATGAACTGTAAGTTTGGTCAACTAGTCTAAGCAAGTCTACATGTAAGTAGCTTTCAATAGAAAAAAAAAGAGTGTTTTTTTTAACTACCTTAAAAGGCTTTAACAGAATTCTTTGCTGCCCACATCATTATTTGATTTAAACACATTTTTGTCACTAATGTTAGCCTTCACTGTTCCAGCAAATGGTCGACCAAGCTTTCTGGGATAAGGTTGACGTTCAATAAGCCTGCTTGCTAGCACGAGTATTAGACTGGGGTTGATCCTTGTTAATGGGTAGATCCTTGTTTATCAGGCTTTCTTAATGCAACTGCTTAAATGATAAGAATCTCATCAGAGACGTCTTTGAGAAAGAATTCACACTATGCATTTGTACTCATTGGTCTTTAAAATATTATGAGAAATAAATAAATAATGCAATTTTGTTAAAATAATATTATCCCATTCAATAGTTATTGTGAGCAGCTCCTGGAGAAAGGCAAACTTCTATATGATATTATCAGCATGTATAGTTAAACGCAACTTGCAATGATGCCTCCAAAATCTGAGATTAAAAATGAGTATTGTCCAAATGGCTTCTCTTTGATCAATGTATCAATGATATTGATGTAGCTTGTTTAAAACGTTAAAAAGAAATACAATTTCTTTTTAGTCTGAAGCACCCCCCCCCCCCCCCCTCACTGAAGGAGTGGTTGGACTATCTTACATGCCATTATAAGAAGATGTCTGACAATAAATACGTAACAACTGTGCAACAACATTGTCAGTTTAAGCTGAAATAAATTAATTAGCCCTGAAGTTGAGTTACTGTTTCTGCCTTGTTGATCTGAAAGAGGCTTTGTTTCATAACAGGAATTACTTATGGGGATCAAATGCCAAACATAGAAGAGAAAATTAGAGATTAGAAACAAGTAAATTGACACTGTATGTGGATTTGATAAAAATAGGACTAATTTTAAACCACTTTAATGGTCTGCAAATTATTGGGACACTCTGTCACCCCAAAGAATGAAATTCAGAGTTGTGTCACACTCCAGGGAAGGGTGGGAAGGTGCAGGTGAAGTGAAAGAAACTTTTATTATTTTCTTATCTTCACAACAACGTTTTACTGTACTTGTGTTTTTTTTTTAAATTGATATTTGTGTGTACATTATAATTAGAGTGTGTGGTATGCTAATTCTAACTAACCAGAAATTTATTTTGTTTACAATATCCCTATGGTTACATTCCAAGGAGACAGTATTCTAACTGAATAAATCATTTACATAGGACTTTTATTCATTAGCCAGTGCAATGCAATATTTCAGTAAATGAACCAATAATGACAAAGAATACAAACGTTGTTCTATAACAAGATTTGACTTCCTCAAAGAGGATTGGAATGTTGTGGATCCTTCAGGACAATATTTTAATATTACAAAATAGGATTTTTTTCATAACTTTTGTCCCAAACTCATGGCCATGATTTTTCTTGTTTACAACCATCCTGGAGTGTATTTATTAAGAAGACTGACATGAAATTATTAGGAGAAAGATCTCTACAAGTAATATGACTGAATTTGTCCTACATGTTTTCACCTTCACAGTTATAACAAAATTGAAAGTAGATTTGGTGGATGGAGAATTATTGATACAGTACAATACAGTACAATAAGGTTTATTAGCTTCCACAAGAGGATCTTCATACCAGTAATTTACAGAGTATGTTTATACATAATTTAACAAAAGCATCAAAAATATTTCCATTAACAATTAGTTGGTTTGAATGAAAATTACTAATATCACTACAATATTTATGAAAAACGTATGGTATTTAAAGTGAATTAACTCCAAAAACATATAGACAATTTACCTGAAAATAATTTCTTTCCTCATCATAAACTGTACAATTGCATATTTTAGTTGCATCGCAAATGCATATATAAATGACTGGTAAAATATACTTTAAATTCTGTTTCAAAAATTAAGTACCACTAACATGGATTCTGGAAAATTACCATCCAGTTCTTGAGGTCGTATGAAGAGATGCACATACACTTTTTCATACCATTCATGCTTAAAAATCATACATCCTGTCCAGTGTCATGCATTGTGGGGGGGTGGGGGAGTTGGGGGTGGGGGGTTTATTCATCAGAAATGGGGGGTGGGGGTGCTCATTGGAAGTTTTCAAAAAAACCCCTAATGGGTACCAATATCCTGTTTTGTGGGTGTGGCTTGAATTTTTTTTTCATCCCCAAGAGGTGCCAATTCTAAAACAGCACATTATCTCCTGTCATATTTTTTGGGGCTTTATACCCTAAAAGGTACCACAAAAGCTCACCTTGTGGACCTCTTGAGGCTGAACACACTACGAGGTACCAAAACTGCCTTTGTGACCCGTAAAAGGTACGAGGGGGGCACCCATCCTCTTTATGTGATGATTAATTAGATGGAAGGCTATGTGCCCCACTGTAGCAGAATCTATGTTTTAATAAATTGGTACAGGGTTTGGGGATAGCTAATTTGTTTTCAATATTTGTGAGTGCTGAAGAGTTAAACTAAGCCCATTAGGTATTTTGGATTTTTCGATTTTTTCTTTTTCCTTCTCATAATAGAGATTACTCCATCCTAGTTTACTGCAGAGGGTGGTGGTGGTAATCAGACAGACCCTAAATAAAGTCCTGCAGCAATCTTGGTACCCAAAAAAGGTGCACCAAAATGTTTCTCCCCTAAAACATCCTCATATCCTAAATTTTGTAGCTCAGCATTACTAATATACCAGTGACACATCCACTAGTTTGAAAGGCCTTTTAAATAACTAAATGACGAAATTTTTGTACCCTGATCTGTACTTCAACTGTTTAAATCTACCCCTTTTTTGTATAAATCTACTAGCGTTCTATCACAAATGCTGTTCTCTGATTGGCTATGCTACTCACTATCTATTCTGTGATAGATAGTGAGCAGCATAGCAGTGTTCAGTTTTTAACAAAATGATGGCCGTTTCTTTGCATTTTCGAGGGGTCTGTGAAGAGGATTTAGATAAAGTCTTGAACGACTTGTAGATTTATCCTAAAACAATAAGATTATTTGCTCTCGATTTCTATGCGTGATAAAAGTCTGGAACTCATATTCTAATTGCTTAATATATGTACCTCGCAGCCTGAAAAAGGACCCCTTTGGGTACATGGAGCCTCCCCCTATAGTGCATTATGGTGAGTATACACCCCTGCTTGACATGCACCTACAAAACTTTTTTTTTTTTTTCACTTTTCCACTTATAAAGCTTGTAAATGGGAAGTATCCTCAACCCCTACCTAGCACCCCCTACAATGATGTTGTCTCTTATAGTTGCTTATGACAATTCTATAGTTTCACTACCCGACCCATGAACAAAATAGCACTGGACTTCTTAAGACAAATCATGAACAGAAATGGATGATCAGCACAAAAAATTGGATTTCTCACAAAGCCTGTTGGAGCCATCATGACCACTGCTGTGGCTGCTGCAGCTTCTGCGCCCTTCTCATTCACTTCTACAAATGCCTTGTGGATGACATGGGACACATGGAGCTTCTCAGGACCTGGTGTCATGCCAGAGAAATCAGCCTTCAACTCATCAAACATGTCTGTTACTCCCATGTTTGCAAGAACGTCATTGACTGCAAACTGCTGAATCAGCTTGAATCTTGGAAGGGACACCTCTACCTTTTGTGGGTGTGACTGTGATACAGATGCAAAAGCCTGTTGTAATCTTTCATGGGTGAGGCTTTCCTCCAACTTGGCCAGTCCATGGGTATCATGAGGCAGCAGGATGACCATGGAAAGATCTTCTCCTTGGTAAGGCATCTCAAGGATCTGACAAGCTAGGACCCTGCTATCGTCAACGTGCCTGAAATCTTTCATAAGGTGCATCATCTGTACATCAGTCTTCTCACTTTCTGAGACGACAAAATGCTGTTTGAAAGTCGCCTGTTGATCGAACTGGTTTTGCCAAAATCCCTTGAAGTAGATTGCATTCACCAAGGTTAGCCGAGTGTGTGCGTTAAATACTTTCTCAGCAATCAGATTCTTAATTTTCTGCTTCGTTTTCTCCTCGACCCAGTCGTTCACTTCTTTCTTAGCGCTATCTGGGTCTGTCTGGTAATCAACCAAGGCTATTTCAGCGTGGAAAAATGTTTTCGTCCCCTCAACAAACTCTTGTACCAGGCTAAAATTCTTTTGCAAGAAAAGTCGATTTGCAGTTAGCAGTTCGCTGCTAGCAGTGTTGATTTCTAGGAGGGCATCGAGAAAGTCTTGTTCTTCGCTTCGAAGTTGATACCTAGACATTCCTTCCCAGTGTAGTGCCTTGGCCATCTGCACAGCTGTGTTTCCTCTTGTCCCCATAGAAGTCATCGCAAGTGCAGTGCTCAAACTGCTCGGCGAATAAAACAGGTTTTGGTCTTTAAACTGTTCGTCATTTCTGAGAATTTTGTGGAGATCCACGGTGAATCGATTGTTTGCTTCGATAACAGCCTTCATTTTGCATGTAAGACCTACCACGTCTTTTCACAATTTCATTGATACAAACACAGTGTAAAACGTGCCATTGCATGACAAACTATAACTGGCGATCACGCGAGGGAAACTGAAGGGACTTGTTGTGTCACGCCATTCTCGTCCCCATAGCCCTTTTCGCTCCTTTTAGCCGGCAGGGACTTGGCACGAGAATCGAAGGGCTCTGAGGACATAGGATTTTCCAGTCCTAGATTCTATGACTTCCGGTCGTCATGTATGCAGTCGCAATGTCCCTACATACTGTTTGATCCGCTGTCATCTCAAGTAGAATCAGGTACTGATTGACCTTCAAGTCAAGAGGATTGGTAAGTTTTAACCCTCGCATCTTTGCCGTGACCCTCCTAGGGACTTCATGCTGGTCTTCTGACCTAACCTAGGGTAAGCGGCGTCTTTGCATCTTTCCTCCGTACTTTTCTTCTTTGCTCGACTCCGTTTTCGGCCGAGAGCTTTTCTTTTGCACTCAATCGTGCCAGTTTTCTGGCCGCTGCGTGTTTTTGCCTTTAGTTAAGCTTGGTCACCCATCCAGCTTAACTTCTCATTTTTCTAAATTTGTGTGTGGCTCTTTCTGAGTGGATCCTTTTGAATTCACTTTTGTGTACTTTGCACTCTTCTGTACTTTGTGTCTCTTGCGTTAATTTTACTGTAGCCAGGTTTGTCCTGTGTTGTCCAAATTCAACTTTTAACAAATTTAACTTAATTGATATCTATTGTGGCTGGGCAATTGTCCCATCCTGTTTAGCATTTTTTGATAGCGTGCTTTAATTTTGCTTGAGCGTTGCTTGTTTGTTAAGCCTTCGCTCTTCCAAATTCTCCTTTATTCATTGCTGTTTGATACGCTTAATTCTGTTGTAGCCAGGCTAGTTCCTGTTACCCAAATTTGTATCTTTATTTTCGTAGTTTTATTATCTTGTAATATTTTTGTAGCCGGGTAAATTCCCGTGGTTCATTCATATTCATCTTCTTTGCAGTGTGCACGTAATTTTATTGTAGTCAGGCAATAGTCCTGTTGTGCAAATTCTTTTTCTCCTTAATAGTATTTATTGTAGTCGGGTAAAGTCCCGCTAACGTATTTAAATAGTAATTAATTCTCCCTTATTTATTGCTATTCGCTGCGCTTTATTTTATTATAGCCAGGCTAAAGTCCTGTTGTCCAAATTTGTATCTTAAGAGCTTCTGCCTGAGAGACCGGGGCAGACTTGGAAATGACGGTCGGCCGATTTCGCTTAAAATTGGTACACAAAGTCGTTATATGGACTTATGTAATATGCCAAAGTTTCAGGTTCAACGACCATTTTTTAGCTGAGTTCTGGATATCAGTCCCCCCCAGGAGTCCCCAGAGGCTGATTTTTAGTGTAATTTTGGCCACTTTTCATTCTCTCTTTTAGCAACGTACAATTAATTTCAGACAAAACCAAAACCATATTTGTAACGCCCTATCCTAAGACTTGTATGGGTAAAAACATTACCTCACGAGAAGTTTTCGTTAGCCTGTGGTTGTGATCACAACTTAGTCCTATTTGAAGCATATGGGGAGCAACCGGAAATGGCCTGTTTTTCAGACCGCATATTTTCCATGCCCATGTTTTATATCGTGAAGTCTTAGTATCCCTGCAAAGTTTAGCCCTTAGTTTAGTAATAACAAGAAAAAAATACTGAGGTTGATGCTTTTTTACTACGAAACATTTTTAGAGAAGTTACCTACTACGCACTTCATGTCAAACTCTTAATTACTTTTTAGGAGATATTTTTAGACACCAGCTGCACAATTAACCAACACTCAATGATCCCAAAGTAAATTATTTAAATGAAATATATATTTTTAAACCATAAACTAGAAGTTTTCCTACTGACGGATTTGAAACTAAATTTTATGTAACATTTGTACCTCGTACCCAGGGGACTGGAAGGTGAGGGGAAACTTTATACGTTGATAACAAGAAAAGTAATCAAAATACAATGAAACAAGTTGTTTACTGAGTGTATAAGTTAGGTGGGAAAAGCTAAAAAAAAAAAGCCTTATTTATGGGACTCTGCCTTGTTTCCATGGTAACCTTGCTTTATCAGGCATAATTACCCTAAGTTTGACTTTTCTCATCTAATTCTCTGTTTTTTATTGACGTTTTCAAGGTTTCTTGGAGCAAACATAGTTTTTTTGCACCTTTTAAATTCACTTAAAGAATGAATAGATTTAATAAGTTTAATTAATTGATCGCAGATAGTTTCTTTTCCTGTAAATAAACAATCCAGCCGGCAAGATGTCCATGTGCTGGCCATATATTCATTTCACGGTTGCATTTTATCAATTTACGACAGACTGAAGTAAACATGTAACGTAGTAACGCGTTCGAATTCTATACAAAACTGGCAACTGCCTAGCGCATAGCTCGGTCGTGGCCTAATGGCTGCGGGCTGGACTCCGGATCGAGCGCTCCTGGCTACTAGGGCGTTGTCATGTCGTCTTGGGAAAGGCAATTTTCTTTCACAGTGTCTCTCTCCACCCAGATGTATAAATAGGAGCCGGTGATTATCATCCTGTCCAGGGAAGAAGAGCAATAACCAATTTACGCTCCAGCATGCATGAGGCACTGGACTTTGTGACGACTTACCATACCACCTACACCAAGCATACTGGTCGTCCTGGGGATTATCACTTCTTTTTTATGGAAATCGGAGTTTAGGGCCAGCAATTCTACAGCTAGGGTGCTGTAAGCAGTAGTCTTTGAAGGACAATCCACCCCTCCCCTGTCCTATCTTTGGATATATGCAGTACACCTATTTAGTCTGGATCTGTGCGGACTGAGAAAGCAACAAAAGGAAAATCCCAATAGAGAAAGGGAAAGTGTGCCAATGAGTAATTTTCTGGTAATTTAGTCAGACATTTAGCGACTTGGCGGGGAAAACGGACCGTCTTGGACTTCCTCAATTTATAATACCTAGGCCGTTTGCACCGGTGGACTGGGTATGAATAAATATTCTGTAGCATATCCATTCGTTCTTTAGGTTCTCATGCAAGTTCTATACCTGATCATTCTCTGCAGTGTCAAGGAGACAAATCTAGACGAGAAAAAACTGAATCCCAAGACAATCATAGCCAGCAAACTTCAGATAAGTTGGCGTGTCGTGACCTCGTCACGTACGGTATGAATCAACCTGAATTTTCATTACTCGCAACGATGCACTCACGATCAATTTATCGCTGGGGCTACGGTTTTTAATGTTGCTTCACTTTTAATGGATTATAAGAAAGGGGCGAGCCTCTAAACTTGTAGCCAGGTAAGCATTCATAGTAAGTGAATTTATCCAGACACCGTGCGTATAGACTGGAATAGTGAGACCGCATTTAATTTTGCAATTAGCTATAAGTATATTCGAAATTTCCTTAAGGTTCAAAGCGATTTTCAAGTGGTGTCATGAGAGACGTTGTGATTGCATTTAGAGTGACTGATAAGTTGTTTTTCTTCAGGAAAAAAGTCCAGCGACTCCACTATCCGTAATTTTCAAGACTTCTTCCACAAAAATTTATAACCGTTGCCGGACCAAAATATGATCGGTCCTAAAAAAATCACATGAAAATTTCTGATTAAGGGTAAGTCTTTTCGGTTAGAATTAATTTCAGAGTCTCTAATTTCTGACTTAGAAGAAAAAAAGGCATTAATCGAAATCAAATGGTTGATTTTTAGAGACACGCTTTGTTGAAACTTAAACCGGAAGTGGCCTGGTTAGTCATTTTCTCGTAAGTTTCTTCTTAGTAAAAAACACTCAACCTTAGTATTTTTTTCTTGGTATTACTAAACTAAGGGCTAAACTTTGCAGGGATACTAAGACTTCACGATATAAAATATGGGCATGGAAAATATGCGGTCTGAAAAACAGGCCATTTCCGGTTGCTCCCCATATGCTTCAAATAGGACTAAGTTGTGATCACAGCCACAGGCTAACGAAAACTTCCCGTGAGCTAATATTTTTACCCATAGAAGCCTAAGGATAGGACGTTACAAATATGGTTTTGGTTTTGTCTGAAATTAATTGTACGTTGCTAAAAGAGAGAATGAAAAGTGGCCAAAATTACACCAAAAATCAGCCTCTGGGGACCCCTGGGGTGCTGATATCCAGAACTCGGCTAAAAAATGGTCGTTGAACCTGAAACTTTGGCATAGTACATAAGCCCACATAACGACTTTGTGTACCAATTTTAAGCGAAATCGGCCGACCGCCATTTCCAAGTCTGCCCCGGTCTCTCAGGCAGAAGCTCTTAACTCTTTGTAGTTTTATTATCTAGTAATACTTTTGTAGCTGGTAAATTCCCGTGGTTCTGTCAAATTCATCTTCTTTCCCGTGTTCACCTAATTTTATTGTAGCCAGGCAATAATCCTGTTGTCTAAATTTGTTTTCCTTTCGTCAATATTTATTGTATATCTTCATCATGCGAGAACACCGCAAAACTGTCAACATCCATTGCGGCAAAAAGCTCTCGGGCAAATCCCGGGATGAAATTCTGACTGCCATCTTCAAAAATATCAAAATGTGGTGGCAGTCCAACAGAAGTTGACGCCCTACGTGTCACTTTCAAAGAGGAAGAGCAGGCCCTCGCTGCTTTGCGTGATAAGGGTGTGAGGCTTTTCGGCTTGTGGTGTAGGATGGACGGGGGTCCTCCCACCACTATCGTCCATCTTTTTGACTATCCTTATGAGGATCCTGCTGAGGACGTTTCTGGGGGTGATTCATCTGGCGCTCCCGCTAATGGTGGGGCTCAGGTGGTCCCCCCTGTGGGTGGTCTAAATTCTTTTGGTGCCCCTGCTAATGGTGGGGCTCAGGTGGTCCTCCCTGGTGGTGGTCTAAATTCTTCTGGTGCTCCCGCTAATGGCGGGGGCTCCTCGGGAGATCAAAATTCTCCTAGTGCTCCTGCTAATGGTGGGGGCTCTTCAGGTGTCCAAATTTCTTCTGGTGCTCCCGCTAACGGTGGGGCCTAACCGGGTTCTCATGAGGTTGCTGGCTCTTCCAGTCATTCAGCTTCTCCTGGGGTCGCCCCCACCGAGGGGTCTAGCAACCCTTTGGCTGGCTCTCATCAGCCGGCCCCCATTACTCAGTCTTCCTCTAGCCATTTGTTGGCTCCTCAGGAAGAGGCTGCTCCTTCCTCGGAGAAAGTTTTTGTGGATGCGTCAGACGGCTCTGACATTGAAGAATTTACTGAGGATGAGCCCTCCCTCTCTTCCTCTCAAGCTATCTGAGTTCTCTCAGAGCCAAAGCATTCTTGGTGGTGCTCAAAATGTTGAACAAAATGTTCAAAGTGGTAGTGTGAAGTCCTAGAATCTTCGGATTTGCGCTCTAAGGCTGATGTCGACTCAATGGATCCATCTTTGGCATCGCTTAAACGCAGTAGGTCCAGGGATCCCTCGTCCAAAAAGAAACACAGGACTGTTTCTGCCTCCCCCCAAGGTGGTGGGCGGCATCGTGGTCTACCGATGGTGTTGAGAGATCGTCCCACTTAGAGCTGATCTCCCTTCTTGACACTTTGTTTATTTTTCGTAGTTGTTGTTTTTCTTCATTTACTGACTTGTCATGGCGTCTTTCTTAACTCTTAATACCAATGGGTTGCGGGACGCGAATAAGAGGATGGCTCTGCTTCATTGGCTCAGTCATTTGTCTTTAGACTTCGCTTGCCTGCAGGAAACGCACGTCACTTCAATTGCCGAAAGCAATTCCTGGTTTTCTTCTTACTGTTTCCTATCTGTTGTTTCCCCTGGCTCCGCACACTCCTGTGGTTCTGCTATTCTCTTACGGCCTAGATATTCGTTGCTTAATTCTGTGTACTGACTCGGATGGTCGTTTTGTTTTGGCTGAATTTCAAGATCGTGATGTGATGTTCCGTGTTGTTTGTGTTTATGCCCCTAACCGGAATCCGGATAGGGACGCCTTTTTCAGTTTTGTCTCCTCCAAAGTTGATCCGTCGGTTGCCACCCTTGTTTGCAGGGATTTCAATGCCGTTTTTGACCGGTCCATGGATAGGAGGGGTTCCAATGTTTTGGATTACTTTCGTGATTGTGGTGTGGTAGACATTTGGAGATCTCGCAATCCTGCTACCTTTGCCTTCTCTTGGCTTAGGCCAGATGGCACACTGTCATCCAGGATTGACCTTGTCGGGTGTCCCTACTCATGGATACATCTTGTGCGATCTTGTGACATGCTGGCTTGCCCTTATTCCGACCATTGTGCTGTTCTTCTCACTGTTCCCATTCCGGAACCGACTCCTCGCAGCCCTGGCTACTGGAAGCTCAACATCCCGATCCTTAAGGATGTTGGTTTCAGATCATCAGTCTCGGATTTCTGGGCTGGGTGGAAAACTATGAAACACTCCTTTGATTCTTTACAATCTTGGTGGGACACGGGTAAGAATCATCTAAAGAGCCTGGCTATCAAATCTGGTGCCTCAAAATCGAAAGAGCGGAACTCGTCTCGTACTTTATTGCAATCTCTGGCCCAACATTTAAAAGCTCAAATTGACAATGGGCGCGTGTCCCTTCTTAATGTTTACGAGTCCACACTGTCAAAAATAGCGTCTCCTTGTTGGGCTGAGGAGGGCGAAGCCTCCACCAGCTACTTTTTTCGGTTGGAAAAGAGAAATGGCGTAGAGCAATGGTTTTCCGCCGCCATATAAATAAATAAATAAATAAATATGCAGAAGCCTGACGGTTCTATTGTGGCTGATGTTCCTGGCATCTGCGACTCATGGGTCTCCTTTTATTTTGATTTATTCTGTGCCTGTCCTACCAACATCGATGTCCAGAATCAGCTTCTAGATAATCTGTCTTCTTTTGTCCCCCCTTCGCAAGTCCCCCTTTGTGAGGGCCATCTTACTGTGGAGGAGGTGCATAAGGCAGGTATGGCCAAAGGAAAATCTCCAGGCTCGGATGGTCTCCCGGCCGAATTTTACCTGGCTTTCTGGGATATCTTGGGTCCTGACCTCGTCGAGGTTTTAAATGGTTCTTTTGACTCTGGTCTTCTTCCCTTCTCTCAACGGGGTGCGCTTATCTCCCTCATTTTCAAGAAGGCTGATCGATTATTGCATAAGAATTGGCGCCCCATTAGTCTTTTAAATGTTCACTATAAAATCTGTGCCAGAGCTCTCGCTGGAAGACTTCTAAAAGTTATTCATCATGTAGTGGCCCGTGATCAAACCTGCCCCATCGCTTCATTGGTGAGAATGTGGCCCCCCTCCGGGATGTGGTTCACTATGCCAGCGATGCGGATCTCCCGCTTGCCATCTTGTATTTGGACCAAGAGAAGGCTTTCGACCGCGTTGATTGGCCCCTCCTCCAGTCTACCCTCTCTCGGATGGGATTTGGCCCATCTTTTATGAAGTGGGTGGTTCTGCTTTACTATGACATTCGGAGCTCCATCCTCATCAACGGTCACACTTCTCGTTACTTTAAACCTTCTCGGGGGGTGAGACAGGGTTGCCCCCTCTCACCTCTTCTGTATGTTCTGACATTGGAAGTCCTTGCGGTTAATATCTGGGCCCACCCGGCCATCCGGGGCCTTGTGTTGCCTCGTGCTTCTGTGCCGTTGCCGGTTTTATCTTTATATGCTGATGACACATCTGTCATTTCATCATCGGATGCTGCTACGATGGCTGTATTTGACACGTATGCCCTCTTTGAGGCCGGCACCGGAGCAAAATTAAATATGGAGAAGTGCAAGGGTCTTTGGCTTGGTGCTTGGCGTGATCGTGTGGATGCACCGGTGCCAATCGAATGGTCTTCCTCCAAGTTAAAAGTCCTGAGTGTTTTCATTGGGAATAATGATGTAGACACTGCTAACTGGCGCCCTCGAATTGAGGCCGTTGAGAACTGCCTTTCCTCATGGCGTTCACGGTCTCTGTCATATAGCGGCAAGGCTCTTGTTATTAATGCCCCCGTTCTGTCAAGGATCTGGTATGTCGCCTCACTGGTGCACATGCCGCCCTGGGTCCTTGCTGAGCTCAACTCAATCATCTTCAAATTCTTTTGGAGTGGGAAGCGTGACCTTGTGGCTCGCAATGTAGTGATCCATGACCGTTCCAAGGGTGGCTTTAATATGGTCTCTATTGCTCTTAAAGTTAATGCTCTTTTGGTGCAATGGATCCGCCGTTATTTGTGTTCCCCGAACAGGTGGGTCTCTCTAATGAACTTCTGGTTTTTTGATCGTTTTGGTATAGATCCCATGGGTGTCTTTTCGGCGCCTTTGGCTTTCTCTCCCGCCGGGCTTCCTCCCTTTTATGCTGCCGTGCTGAATGCGTTGAAAGCCCTGAATGGCTCAGCCTCTCCAAATGGCTTGGTTGTACGCTCTTTGGTCGAAAATGTAGATCTTCCGGCATCTTCCTTTTCTTGCAAATTGTGTTACCAGTTGAGTCTCCTCATTCATCCTTGTAGGCCTCATTGTGTTCCCAAATTCAGACCATCCTTTGGTGACCTCGACTGGCCTTCAACCTGGAAGTCTCTGTTTTTCTTGCCCTTGGACAGGCAAGTCATTGATCTGAATTGGAAAGTGGCTCATGGGGTCTTGTACACCGCTGAACGGCTATCCTCCTTTGGTTATAACCTGCCCACCAATTGTTTTTGTGGTTTTCACATGGAGTCCGCTGAACATCTCTTCTTTTCGTGTCCTCTCATCCAGAGTGGCATTGACTGTTCAATCTATGCTTTTTCGGGCTTCCCCCTTGGCTCCCTCCATAACTGTGCGCCACATGCTCTTTGGTTTTAGCAGCGACAAGCTTCTTTGCGTTCCTCGTGTCTTCCCCTACCTACCGAATCTCGGTAAGTTTTTGGTCTGGTGCCAGCGGCACGACCATCGCTTTCGCTCGGTACCACCCGGTGCTCTTAGGCTCCTGGCTTGCCTCAAGTCCAGGGCAAATTTTTACTTGCCTCTGTTTTTCAAGCGTTTCCTTTTCCAGCGTCGTCGTCGCTATTTCCATCGTCGATGGGGTGCTAATGGCGTCGTTGGCCGTGTCTCCGGCGGTTCTTTTAAATTAAGTTTTTGAGTACCTGTTTTTATCTAGGATTTTTTTTGTCCGTTTTCCCTAGTTCTGGTCGCCTTAATTGGATGCACTGGATTAGCGTTTTTAACTGCTTTTTCGGGTTTTTTCGCTTTTATTGCATGTATTGAAGTCTTTGGTCTCTTTCTTTAGTCCTGGTCGCCTTTATTGGATGTACTGAGCTAGTGTTTTAACTGGTCTTTCGTTTTTTCGCTTTTATTGCATGGAATTTACGTCTCTCGCTCCAGTCCTGCTCGCCTCTATTGGTTGTGCTGGCTCACTGTTTGAAATCGTGTCTATTGTCTTTCCTATCTTTTATGGTGGGGCGGGGTTCGACTCCCCGGCGAAGGTGGCGAGCCGACCTCGTACGATGGTGCTCCCCCTCCTTGGCGGTACCTTTTTTTGTCCTTTCATGTATGTCTCTAAGGTTGGTGGACATTGCACTGCGTCCATCGTATCGCCTTAAATACAAAAAAAACTGTACGGGATTGTCAATGGCGGACGTCGAGCCTTAAGTGGTATCAATTAAGAGAATGTTTCCCTCCTTGTTGAACAGAAAGAGGCGATAAGGGATATTGCTGTTTTGAAGAAAGACACTAATTTTTTACCTGCTTTGGCAAGTCATTGATTTTTCAGTTATTACCCTTTGTTTTTGACTCCTGGCATGGATCAACTGAATCGTTTATTTTCGTTGTTTCACCTTTAAACGCGACATCAAACCGTGAAGCAAAACGATTTGCAGGTCAGCTGTCTAATGGTTCGGAATACTGAGACATTGAGCGAGGTTGAAATTGAAGATATCAAGCAATCGAAGTATCCAATAATTTATGACCTCCCGGAGGCATTTGTTGGAAAATTAAGGAAGTTATTGGATTGTGAAGATGTGAGACGCAATTTGAGAGCTGTCGTAACTGGTGAAGCATATCTCGTTGTAGAATGGCAAGTATTTAATATCTGTCTTGGGTTATTCCCATGTACTACAGTATGATATAAGGCTTAGCTTTGTAAGCGAACGAATTGCTTTGGGGCCAAAGAATAAGACAAATAAAATTTTGTACCTTTTTTGAAATAGTCAACATGTCTTCTTGTAGATGGCTTTTTGTGCACAAGAAATGTAATTGAGCTTCTTTATTTAGTCTTGCCTCACCTTCTCTAATTGAGGGTGGAATTCTCTGATTAGGTTGCAAATTGTTAGAGTGAATAGTGGCATTGTTTGTGTGATCATCATTTCTATTTTATTGATGCACTCAGACAATCCCAATCTTGTATGAGTGGCTTTCAAACTGTAAAATTAGTCTGTGACAATTTGATATACTAGTATATACTAATGGAAAATGTGGAAATTCAATTGGCTGAGCTACTTGTATGCTATCACTGATCACAAACTAATTATAATCATTGTTAAATCAGTAAACATTTGCATACATTGTATCAGAAGCATGTCACCTAGGGGATATGCTTCTGACTGTATTTACAGGAAGAGTTTTTGGCCTGTATATGGCCAAGTAGGTGTGCTAGGTGCCATATTTGCAATGGTGCCTGTAGTTGCACTAACTGCAACTGTGACTGAGCAAACAAAATGTCATACATATTATTGCTGTTATTATGTTATACATGTTATAAAAAGTTCCCTTGGAATGGTCAGGATCCAGAAATCATTGCAGTGAAAATGTGAGGGGAGAATTTGCCGATATTCATAACCATAAAAAAGCCAACAGTTAGCAGTCAAGTGAAAGTCCACACACTGGTGATGACAAAATCAAAGTGCTGCTTCTTCTGTACATAGCACAGCTACAAGTTATGAGAGAGAGGACGCCCCCTACAGTGATTTACTCCAATTTACATACTCTTATTGTGGACATTGTATAGTGACAACATAATTAGAAAATGTGACCTCAAAATGATTTTCTTAACTTGGCCTGTCTACTCGAAACTACTACTACAGTAAGGAGAAATTATAGGTTGACTACTTGTTCTTGAAAAGTGAAAATTTCATTGCCTAGCCCCTATTTTGTAAGTGATGAACACATTGTATATTTTCTAATCCACTGTGAACTTTTAAACTTTATCCATAAGACTATTAGTGTTTACATTTCCTCAGTTACTAATTTTTTAAGTACTCATGAAATGAAACAATCAGGTCATTTATTTAGTAAAACTCAAATTGCTCCAAATTTTTTATATGAGACTTGAAGAAATGGATATATTTTTCTACCCTCAATGTTGGTAGAAGGGTGTCTTCATTTTTAGGAGTTGATTGCAAGTCTCTCAGTGATCAGTTGTCAGGTGTTAAACACAAACAGAATATCTTAATTTCTTTTTTCAGTTGCACATATATCAGAGTTGAGAATTGAATGTGTATAGTTTTATGCAGTGACAGATTTGTTTTGAAATTGATGCCTTGCTGAGACCTGGGTTTTAAAACCCTAATTTCACCTAAATCATTTAATTATACCTGACTGCAAAAGGAACACTTCCTAACTTTTTGGATCAGTACATAGCTGAAACATTATCCACTCATCATCATCATCATCAGTTCCACTTCCCCGTTTGGAGATTGGGGCCAGCAAAGAAAAGTGGAAATCACTTATTGGCCTTCCCATGGTTCCTTCCATTGATGCCAAAGCAAAAAAAATATGCTAACAATTACTCGCCAGGAAACAAAACCATTTACACACCGTTTTCCTTCAAGTACAATACAGTAATATATTTTAGACATATTTTCTGAAACACCAGCCCTAAGCCCGCATTTATTCATAAGATTGTGGAAGGCGCTGTAGTGCAGTCGTGTTATTTTTGGAAGCAATAGGTCTAAAGTGAGGGGGATTTTTGTTGTGATGTTGATCGCCCTCAAGCTGCCTCAAGGAAAAGACACATCCGACCACTTTCGACACTTGCGCGGTTCACTCTTTGTGGAGTGCTCACTCGACGAAGGTGATTCTCCAACCTGTTGCGAGCCACAAACTCTTTTCACACAAGACCTTACGATCGACAATTCCTGCGAAGAAAGTGATGCCAGCAACAATGAACGGAATTCTTTAATATTCTTCACCTTTCTGTACATGGTTCGCAAAGTTTCGTTGTTAAACCATTGCCAAACTTAATATCTTACCCAGTTTAAAAAAATTCAAGCACTTTTAAAAATTTCCGGCTCTTTGCTGCTCGGCCTCGCCGAAAATATCAACTGGGGTTTCTAAAAACACCGTTTTGTTGCCACAGCGACAAGTGTTGAGCCGTGAGTTAAACAATATATGGGCCAAATCCTCTATGTCCTTCATTTTAAACACCGCTCAACCCCGCTAGTCACAGCTGTTCCATATTTTCGCGCCAGCAATCGGCTGGAACATTCTGACTTCCGTTCAAGATTTCTTTGTTTTCAAACAGCCAATCAAAAAAAATGCGAAAATCCTATGTCCTCAGAGCCCTTCGATTCTCGTGCCAAGGCCCTGCCGGCTAAGAGGAGCGAAAAGGGCTATGGGATCGAGAATGGCGTGACGCAACAAGTCCCTTTCCCTCGCGTGATCGCCAGTTATAGTTTGTCATGCAATGGCCCGTTTTACACTGTGTTTGTATCAATGAAATTGTGAAAAGACGTGGTAGGTCTTAGATGCAAAATGAAGGCTGTTATCGAAGCAAACAATCGATTCATCGCGGATCTCCACAAAATTCTCAGAAACGACGAACAGTTTAAAGACCAAAACCTGTTTTATTCGCCGAGCAGTTTGAGCACTGCACTTGCGATGAATTCCATGGGGGCAAGAGGAAACACAGCTGTGCAGATGGCCAAGGCACTACACTGGGAAGGAATGTCTAAGTATCAACTTCGAAGCGAAGAACAAGACTTTCTCGATGCCCTCCTAGAAATCAACACTGCTAGCAGCGAACTGCTAACTGCAAATCGACTTTTTTTGCAAAAGAATTTTAGCCTGGTACAAGAGTTTGTTGAGGGGACGAAAACATTTTTCCACTCTGAAATAGCCTTGGTTGATTACCAGACAGATCCAGATAGTGCTAAGAAAGAAGTGAACGACTGGG
Organism: Orbicella faveolata; assembly: GCF_042242905.1. Classification (NCBI taxonomy): domain Eukaryota; kingdom Metazoa; phylum Cnidaria; class Anthozoa; order Scleractinia; family Merulinidae; genus Orbicella; species Orbicella faveolata. The sequence goes on from NW_028301553.1 coordinate 10,472,741, forward strand.
TCGAGGAGAAAACGAAGCAGAAAATTAAGAATATGATTGCTGAGAAAGTATTCAACGCACACACTCGGCTAACCTTGGTGAATGCAATCTACTTCAAGGGATTTTGGCAAAACCAGTTCGATCAACAGGCGACTTTCAAACAGCATTTCGTCGTCTCAGAAAGTGAGAAGACTGATGTACAGATGATGCACCTTATGAAAGATTTCAGGCACGTTGACGATAGCACGGTCCTAGCTTGTCAGATTCTCGAGATGCCTTACCAAGGAGAAGATCTTTCCATGGTCATCCTGCTGCCTCATGATACCCATGGACTGGCCAAGTTGGAGGAAAGCCTCACCCATGAAAGATTACAACAGGCTTTTGCATCTGTATAACAGTCACACCCACAAAAGGTAGATGTGTCCCTTCCAAGATTCAAGCTGACTCAGCAGTTTGCACTCAGTGATGTTCTTGCAAACATGGGAGTGACAGACATGTTTGATGAGTTGAAGGCTGATTTCTCTGGCATGACACCAGGTCCTGAGAAGCTCCATGTGTCCCATGTCATCCACAAGGCATTTGTAGAAGTGAATGAGAAGGGCACAGAATCTGCGGCAGCCACGACAGTGGTCATGATGGCTCCAACAGGCGTTGCGAGAAATCCAATTTTTTGTGCTGATCATCCATTTCTGTTCATGATTTGTCTTAAGAAGTCCAGTGCTATTTTGTTCATGGGTTGGGTAGTGAAACTATAGAATCGTTATAAGCAGCTAGAGACAACATCATTGTAGGGGGTGCTAGGTAGGGGTTGAGGATACTTCCCATTTACAAGCTTTGTAGGTGCATGTCAAGCAGGGGTGTATACTCACCATAATGCACTATAGGGGGAGACTCCATGCACCCAAAGTGATCCTTTTTCAGGCTGGGAGGTACATATATTAAGCAATTAGAATATGAGCCCCAGATTTCTATCATGCATAGAAATCGAGAGTGAATAATCAAATTGTTTTAGGATAAATCTACTAGTCGTTCATGACTTTATCTAAATCCCCTTCACAGACACCTTGAAAATGCAAAGAAGCGGCCATCATTTTGTTTAAAACTGAACACTGCTATGCTACTCACTATGTATCACAGAATAGATAGTGAGTAGTGTAGCCAATCAGAGAACAGCATTTGTGATAGAACGCCAGTAGATTTATTCTAAAAAGGGGTAGATTTAAACAGTCGAAGTATAGATCAGGGTACAAAAATTTCGTCATTTAGTTATTTAAAAGGCCTTTCAAACTATTGGATGTGTCAGGTATATTGGTGATGCTGAGCTACAAAATTTAGGATATGAGGATGTTTTAGGGTAGAAACATTTTGGTGCACCTTTTTTGGGTACCAAGATTGCTGCAGGACTTTATTTAGGGTCTGTCTGATTACCACTACCACCCTCTGCAGTAAACTAGGATGGAGTAATCTCTATTATGAGAAGGAAAAAGAAAAAATTGAAAAATCCAGAATACCTAAAAGGTCTATTTTAACCCTTATTTTAACAAATATTGAAAACAAATTAGCTCTCCCCAAACCCTGTACCATTTTTTTTAAACAAAGATGCTGCCACAGTGGGGCATATTTGTGGAATAGCCTTCTATCTAATTACGGGTTATAAAGGTAGTTTTAGTACCCCTTATGGTGTTCAGCTTCAAGAGGTCCACAAGGTGAGCTTTTGTGGTACCTTTTAGGGTATAAAGCCCCCAAAAATATGACAGGAGATAATGTGCTGTTTTAGAATTGGCACCTCTTGGGGATGAAAAAAAATTCAAGCCACACCCACAAAACAGGATATTGGTACCCATTAGGGGTTCTTTTGAAAACTTCCGATAAGCACCCCCACCTCCCATTTCTGATGAATAAACCCCTCACTCCCCAACCCCCCCCCCCCCCGCCCCCACAATGCATGACACTGGACAGGATGTATGATTTTTAAGCATGAATGGTATGAGAAAGTGTATGTGCATCTCTTCATATGACCTCAAGAACTGGATGATAATTTTCCAGAATCCATGTCAGTGGTACTTAATTTTTGAAACAGAATTTAAAGTATGTTTTACCAGCCATTTATATATGCATTTACGATGCAACTAAATTATGCAGTTGTACAGTTTATTATGAGGAAAGAAATTATTTTCAGGTAAATTGTCTATATGTTTTTGGAGTTAATTTACTTTAAATACCATACCTTTTTCATAAATATTGTAGTGATATTAGTCATTTTCATTCAAACCAACTGTAATTTTTAATGGAAATATTTTTGATGCTGTTGTTAAATTATGCATAAACATACTCTCTAGATTACTGGTGTGAAGATCCTCTTGTGGAAGCTAATAAACCTTATTGTATTGTATTGTATTGTATCAATAATTCTCCATCCACCAAATCTACTTTAAATTTTGTTAATTATAACTGTGGAGATGAAAACATGTAGGACAAATTCAGTCATATTCCTTGTAGAGATCTTTCTCCTCATAATTTCATGTCAGTCTTCTTCATAAATATGCTCCAGGATGGTTGTAAACAAGAAAAATCATGGCCACGAGTTTGGGACAAACATAATGAAAGAAATCCTTTTTTGCAATATTAAAATATTGCCAATAAAGATACTGAGGTCCTGAGTGATCCACAACATTCCAATCCTCTTTGTGGAAGTCAAATCTTGTTATAGAACAATGTTTGTATTCTTTGTCGTTATTGGTTCATTTACTAAAACGTTGCATTGCACTGGCTAATGCATAAAAGTCCTATGTAAATGATTTATTTATTTAGCATACTGTCTCCTTGGAATGTAACCATAGGGATATGGTAAACTTAAAATAAATTTCTGGTTAGTTAGAATTGGCATACCACACACTCTAATGTACACACAAATATCAATCTTTTTTTAAAAAAACACAAGTACAGTAAAACGTTTCTGTGAGGATAAGAAAATAATAAAAGTTTCTTTCACTTCACCCCTGCCTTCCCACCCTTCCCTGGAGAGTGACACAACTCCGCATTTCATTGTTTGGGGTGACAAAGTGTCCCAATAATTTGCAGACCATTAAAGTGGTTTAAAATTAGTCATATTTTTACCAAATCACGTACAGTGTCAATTTACTTGTTTCTAATCTCTAATTTTCTCTTCTATGTTTGGCATTTGATCCCCATAAGTAATTCCTGTTACAAAACAAAGCCTCTTTCGGATCAACAAGGCAGAAACAGTAACTCAACTTTACGGCTAATTAATTTATTTCAGCTTAAACTGACAATGTTGTTGCACAGTTGTTACGTATTTATCGTCAAAAATCTTCTTTAATATAATGGCATGTAGGATAGTCCAACCACTCCTTCAGTGTGTGTGTGTGTGTGTGTATGGGGGGGGGGGGGGGTTGCTTCTTCTTAACGTTCTAAACAAGCTATATCATTGATACATTGATCAAAGAGAAGCCATTTGAACAATACTCATTTTTAATCTCAGATTTGGGAGGCATCATTGCAAAAAGTTGCGTTTACCTATACATGCTGATAATATACAGGAGCTGCTCACAATAACTATTGAATGGGACAATATTATTTTAACAAAATTACATTATTTATTTATATTTCTCATAATATTTTAAAGACCAATGTGTATGAATGCATGGTATCAATTCTTTCTCAAAGACATCTCTGATGAGATGCTTATTATTTAAGCAGTTGTATTAAGAAAGTCTGATAAACAAGGATCTACCCATTGACAAGGATCAACCCCAGTCTAAAAGTCGTGCTAGCAAGCAGGCTTATTGAACGTCAACCTTATCCCAGAAAGCTTGATTTAAGCGACTTTTTTGAAAGGGAAAATCGGAATTCAAAAAAGTCGCTTAAATCAAGTTCAATCGGTAAAATAACCACACAAGGAGCAAACAAAACACGTCTGGAATAAGGTAAGCCATTTTTATTGAGAATTTTCACTTTTAACTACTTCCATGGATATCTTGTAGAAAATCCCATATAAACCCTTATAATTCGATGCCATATTGTGTTGCTTGTGCGGTTCATAGAGAGAGCTTGGGCTGCCTGTGGTGTTATAGCTGCATTCGCATCTTTCATTCTTTCATTTTGTTGCTGGGTTCCCTGTATTGTTCATGTATTTTTCCCGCCGTTTTGTTCCCGCGTTTAAGTCACGTGATCTTTTCGAGTGTGCATGTAATGGCGAACGTCGGCAAACGTTGTAGTTGTGTATGCGATTCACTCGAAGTAACGACGGATAAGACGGATAAGACGGATAAAGACGCGGACGATTGATGGAATTATGTTCAAGCAAACAGGAGCGTCTTATTGGAGTGTTAGTCAAATTAAAGTCAGTGAACTAGAGTGAATCTTGCCTATTGAAACCGAGGGAATTGGAAATTGGCCCTTACACATTTAATTGCTACTGTTGGACATCTATTACCATGGAATTCATATGCTTGAGCCGAGTATTACGTCCACTGAACATATAGGGCCGAACTCACACACAACCGCTCTCATGTGGCTTTGATAGCTCAGTTGGTAGAGCATTGCATCGGTAACACAAAGGTCGTGGGTTCGAATCCCGTTCAGAGCCTGAAATTTTTTCAGGTCATTTTTCCAGTAGTGTTATGGCTGCATTCGCATCTTTCATTCTTTCATTTAATTGCTACTGTTGGACATCTATTACCATGGAATTCATATGCTTGAGCTGAGTATTACGTCCACTGAACATATAGGGCCGAACTCACACACAACCGCTCTCATGTGGCTTTGATAGCTCAGTTGGTAGAGCATTGCATCGGTAACACAAAGGTCGTGGGTTCGAATCCCGTTCAGAGCCTGAAATTTTTTCAGGTCATTTTTCCAGTAGTGTTATGGCTGCATTCGCATCTTTCATTCTTTCATTTAATTGCTGCTGTTGGACATCTATTACCATGGAATTCATATGCTAGAGCCGAGTATTACGTCCACTGAACATATAGGGCCGAACTCACACACAACCGCTCTCATGTGGCTTTGATAGCTCAGTTGGTAGAGCATTACACCGGTAACGCGAAGGTCGTGGGTTCGAATCCCGTTCAGAGCCTGAAATTTTTTCAGGTCATTTCTCCAGTAGTGTTATGGCTGCATTCGCATCTTTCATTCTTTCCTTTTAAGTAGTTAAAAAAACTCTTTTTTTTCTATTGAAAGTTACTTACATGTAGACTTGCTTAGACTAGTTGACCAAACTTACAGTTCATCACTTTGATTTGCAGAATTGGAATTAACTTTGGCAGTGTCATTTTCTTGTTCAGTCATCTCAGTTTTCTTGACACGACCCATAAATAAAATGGCGCTTGAGGTCTTGTGATAGATTATGAACAAAAAGGGGTGATTGGCATAGAACTCTGGAGGCATGTCTAAAGATCTCTTCTGCATAACCACCCCAGATGCTGCGGTGGCTTCTGTTCCTCTCTCGTTCACATCGACGTGTGCCTTATGTATGACACGAGAGACAAAGAGGCTTTCAACTGAACTAATCCCAGACAGGTCTGCTATGCCAGGCTCAAACAAGTCAATTATGCCTAGTTTACTGAGTACCTCCTTCAGTTCAAATGCTGACTCAGGATAAATTTAGGAATGGATACTTTTACAGTGGTGTTCTTGAGCGACATAATCCATTGGGACATGATCTCAGTGCTTATTACCTGCTCGAGGTGAGAAACTCCATGGATTTCATTGGGAAGGACAATCAACATAGCAACGCCTTCCCCACTGTATGGAAGCTCAATAACTTTACAATTATTTTCTTTGTCGACAAAGTGTCTGTGCCTTGAGGTGCGTGACATCATCTCAACTTCCACAACATTCTCATGATCACTCCCGGTATAAAGTCGAACATGATGAGTTTTTCTGGCTTAAGGTAATTCCTCTGAAATAAAAGTGACAATAGATTTTTGTTCAAACTTTGTCCACTAAATATTTTTCATATGAAAACTTCAATTTTGAAATAAAAAAGGGGGTGCCCATGCTCATTAAGGAGCAATGAGGCATTGAAAATGCCCCATTTTGGCATTATTTAATGCTTATTATAAGAACACATTCCCAGTAATTGTAACATCTTTGTAAGCCCGGACTCATAAGAACACGCATTAAACTACAGTCGATACATTGTGTCGGACCACAAATAAACGTTTAAGTTTGATTCAGACAGAAAGCTAAATCCGTGATTAAAAATTTGAACCAAATTTCTTGACGTGGTTACCGACTGCAAAATAGAAAAGACCACAGTGTATTTGCTATTTTTCTTATTTATTCAATTTTCAGCAATAGAAATTAGATCAGTCCTTTCTCACGCAAAGCTTATGATTAGTTGACTACAACGACTGGAAAAAAAATTGGGGTGCCCATGCTCGTTGGTGAGCTAGAGCCATTTTTCAACTGACAGAGCACAATATCAAGGCAAATCTGTCATGTTTTCAATATGCGCGTGCACAAGCGTGCGCTAATGACGCCATAAATTATGCGCAGTAAGGATGCACAATGCAAATGTGAGGAATGACTTCAAGGGCCCATTAACCGATTTATACGCGCGCTCGCGCGCGTTGCTAAGGAGTTGAAATTTCACTTCCGGTTACTTACGTCAGCCTGAGCGCGGAAAATAAAAACAACTCGATAACGTGCAAATTCGCTCACATTTTAGATGTTTTTCTTTGTGTTTCACAAAATGCAAAGTAAAAAAAAGTACAAGGAAAGACAAAATAAGAAAAAGACATAGAAACAAGAGCAATGGAAAGAGAAAAGCTAACTCCGTGTGGCTTTGTTTGATCTTACCAAAGTGTGCTGGTAGTGTAAATTGCGCACGCGCTGATGGGGTAACATCCAATATATATCGGGCGCACTTCCGGTTTCTTTAAATGCTAAAGGAAACGCGATTTTTCATTAAATCCAGCCTTTTTCGACGGATTTCGATTAAAGCCAACGTTGGAAAGATAGCTATGCATTCCTTTTTCAAAATCATGCTTTCTTCAGAAAATTACGAATTTTCTAATATTTTGAAATTCACTCAAAATCTGACCTTTTAAAAATGAAACAAAATCTATGCATAGCGTAATGAGGATTTAAATTAAAATATTAAATCAATGAAAAAAATCCCGATGAAGTAACTTGCTTGGGAGCCTTTGCGTTTTTTCAGTATTAGTCACATGACCATGGGCGTGGCCTGATGACGTCATCACTAGTGTCACTGATCATGAAGAAGTTAAAACACATGAAATAACTGAACTAACTAAAAATGATGAGGTTATATGAGAATAAATTTTCCTTAGCAACGGCTCGAAAAAATCGGTTAATGGGCCCTTAAAGGTATGAAGCCATGTTCTCTTGAAATAAATTGCCTTAATTAATGCCAGTCTCGTATCTTGATTGACAGCTCCGGATGGGAGAAAACCCTTAATTTTCCTTGCGGTATTTTCTTCTACCCACCCATTGATCTCCTCTCTCGCTCGCTCATAATTCTCCTTAAAGTCAACTTTAGCTATGCGTGTGTCGTAGAATGTAAGGCAACTTTCCTGAAACTCGGCTGTCTCATCTAAGTCCTCGTGTCCCCAAATTCGATTGGCGATCTTCAGCTCCAGGTTATCGTGCTCGGATTCTTGTATGGCCTCCTGCAACGACTTCAACGCCAAATGGACGTCTTCGAATTCATGAGAGAACCACTTCAAAGTTTTCGTTAATTCATGCGCTGTGTTTCCTCTACTTCCCAAGAACACCATCGCCAAAGAGACTACAATACTGGTTGGAGAATAGAATAGATTGTCATCTTTCAGTTTCTCCTCGTGGTTGAAACTTTTCAACAGATCGAAACCAAAATCGTTGACAGTTTCTATTATCTCTCCCACCTGTTGACTTTCACTTTGGTCTGACGACGCTAAACTGTTAGAAAATGAAAGGAAAACGAGGAAGCACAAGCTTACGAACATTTTCATTTTCAAGGGCCGGATGTCGATCGGTTGAGTGTGTGACGCGTGACACAAAACGGGAAGTTCTGATTGGTTGAACTGAAGACAATTACATGAAATTTGCACAAGTGATAAACACGTTCCCTCTTTCGCAAGCTTCATTTCAGTGTTGACGAACTTTGAAGGTTTTGTAGACGAGGGAATGTCTAAAATGGAAGCTGTGGTCGAAGGAAGCAACAAGTTCACGGTGGATCTCCATAAGGTTCTCAAAAATGAGCAAAACTTCGCTGGCAAAAACCTGTTCTATTCGCCAGGCAGTCTGAGCATAGCACTAGCCATGACCTCTTTGGGAGCCAGAGGAGACACAGCTACGCAGCTGGCCAAGGCACTACATTGGAAAGAAATCCCCTCACTCCACGATGAAGAAAAACATTTTCTTGAAGCTCTCCAAGCCGCAAACACCGCGAGTAACGAGCTCCTCACTGCCAATCGAATTTTCCTTCAAATGGACTACAACCTGTTGGAAGACTTCGTGGACGAGATGAAAAATTTCTATGGTGCTGAAGTAGGAATGGTTGATTACCAGGACGATACAGAAAACGCTAGGAAACATGTGAACGCTTGGGTGGAAGAGAAAACGAAACAGAAAATTCAGGATATGGTTCCCTCGGGAGTATTCAACACCCGCACTCGACTGTCCCTGGTGAATGCAATCTACTTCAAGGGATTTTGGCAAAACCAGTTCAAAAAAGAGGAGACTTTCAAACAGAATTTCTTCGTCTCCGAAAGTGAAAAGACCGAAGTAGAGATGATGCACCTGACGAAAAGGTTCAAGCATGCTGAAGATGGTGGGGAGCTTGCCTGTCAGATTCTTGAGATGCCTTACCAAGGAGAAGACCTTTCCATGGTCATCCTGCTGCCCCATGCCACCTATGGATTGGCCAAGTTGGAGGAAAGCCTCACCCATGAAAGATTACAACAGGCTCTGGCGACTGTATCACAGTCACACCCAGAAAAGGTAGAGGTGTCCCTGCCAAGATTTAAGCTGACACAGCAGTTTCAACTCAAGGAAATTCTAATTAAGATGGGAGTAACAGATATGTTTAGTGAGTTTGAGGCTAATTTTTCAGGCATAATCCGAGGTCCTGAGAGGCTCTACGTGTCCCATGTCGTTCACAAGGCATTTGTCGAAGTGAACGAGAAGGGCACAGAAGCAGCAGCGGCCACAGCAGTGGTCATGATGTCACGAGCGGTTAGTCCAGTGTTCGATGCCAGCTTCTGTGCTGATCATCCATTTCTGTTCATGATTTGTCATAGGAAGTCCAGTGCAATTTTGTTCATGGGTCGCTTTGTGAAACCAGAATAAAACTAGTAAAACAACATGCACTTTTAATTTAGACAATTAAACATAGTTAAAATGTTGCTGCCTAGGTGGAACTTGGAACTCTTAAAGCGGATAGTAATAAAAAAAAAAAGTAATGTATGCAGTTTATTCCTAATAAATATTGCTTCAACTGGATTATGATATCATTATTCTGTGTTTTTCATTTAGTTTGTTCCTGGGGGTACTCCCAAAAAACATTGAGGGGTTGGGTGGGTGGGAGTGGCCAACTTCCTATTTAAAACCAAAATATGAAATGGACCTGACAAAACATTTAATACCCTTAAATTAAGACCTGACCCTTAAATCAATACCCTGTTTCAGACCTGTCTTAATTAATTCTCTAGTTCAGACCGATGTTATAAGGCACTGTGAAGGGCTTTTGGTGATGGTTTTATCATTAATGATGAAAAAGTAGCATCACCTAAAAAACACTTCCAATTCAAGGCTATAGTGGAAACACCATACCCTGTTTGAGATCAAAATAACCAGAAATTGATACTCTATTTCTGACCAAAACCAATGGCTGAAAAACTATGCCCTTTGGGGCTGCTCATACTTATATAGCCCATTTAGGGGAGTACCTCCTCCCTAGTCTTTATTGCTATAATTTCTCAAGTTCAGCCTGCTTAATCATGGCGTGTTTCCAGAAAACCATTATTCATACCCACTCACCCTAAGGAAGGTCACTGGAAATTCTGTGAAGGGGTGGTTCTAAAAACAACAACAAAAAAATAACGATAATAAAGAAAAGTATGAAGCCAATATAGAATCTCCACAAGAATTGGGCACTAGGTTTTAGGATGGAAGTGGAGGGGAGGGGGGGGGGGGGGGCGTTTCAAACCCAAATCATGTCTATTAATGAAAAAAAGAGATGAAGAAAAATTGTAAAATACAATTAGCGAGAGGCAGCTCACGCAAAAGTACTGCTCAATGACTTCCAGTTGGATTTAATCGGTCAGTCAGTCATTCATATTTTTCCTTATTTGCACTCACTCATCCTCTTCACTTCTGTGAGGGGAGCATCAGGCTACATTTCCTTATTCACAGCGACCACAAAAATTATGTAGCCTACACCAAACTTTACCTCGTAGCTCTTTCTGAGTTATGGTGAGAAGATTTCGAAACGCACTTGGAGGACTTTTGACGTTTGTGCCAAATGCAGTCTTGTCACCAGTACGTTTCCAATGGTGTTAATTGTTGTACATAATTTTAGCCATGAACTCATGGTCTTTTCTTTTGAACAGAATATACAAATTTACTTTGACTCCCGGGATTAGGTAGTCTATTTTGCATGCATTGCGGACCTATTTATGCCATCATAACAAAAAAAAAAATAAAAATAAAAAAAGTTGTACAAACAAGATCTCAAGGAATAACTTAAAATCAGTAAACACGAGCAGTGGATACAGTATATAAACACAAGTTGGTAGACACAAGTTTGTGGACAGAAGCGAAACGTTGTATAGAGACTTCGGAGATGATCTCGAGATGGAGGGGACTGGGGTGATATCTTGTCTCCCCCATTTTACTCGTCCCATTCGCGAATGACTCTGAGCTCAGGCTCAACAGGCTTTTGATTAGACGATAATCTGGAGTCAAACAGGAGTGAACCGGTAACAGATTTTCCCCTTGATCTGAGGGATAAAAAATTTATTTCGATTTATTCGCTATGCCAGGGTGACCAAGTTAATTTAATTTCGGTATCACATCAGTCCACTCGGTGTTGGTTACTTTATTAAACTCGCTAGGTTCCGTCCACACTACGCTGGAGGAATTCGAAAACGGAGCGTTATTTCTCCGGTTAGGCCTTCCCTCTATACTAATCCTTGACGAAAACGGAGCTTTTTGTAAACACCCCTCAAACAGGAGGAATTTGCAACGCCGGCTTTGCGTTTTAGTACAGTGTGGACGGAAAACGTTTTGAAAACGAAGCTTTTCGAAAACGATGACGTTACGATCATTATAATATTCCCTTGCCCAAGATTTACCAGTGTTTGTCGCGTTCTCAAATTCCTTCGGCGTGGTGTGGACGGGAAACATTTAATGCGTTCCCACATAGATTGTGAACAGGCCCCCGGTGAAACCTCCGTTTTTAACTGAATTCGTCCGATGTGGTGTGTGGGTAAAACATTTCATGCATTTTCAGAGTGAAACCTCCGTTTTCAACTTCCTGCGGCGTACTGTGGACGGGACTTTAAACACTAATAGCTGTTATTGCAGCCGAGTCTGCGGTCAAATATTCTTTAATTTCAAAACGTACACAAACGACGCGAAAGGGTGAAATTACAATGTAGAATCGCATAGCTCGGAGAATTCTCGCACCCGCCTGATTGGTTACCTGGGCGAGGTATTCAGCGCGGAATTGTGACTCTTGAAAGCGTAGCTTTGCGTGATATTGCACTGTAGGGACAACAAAACAACTTTCTTTATACCACCCTTTGCTCGACGTTGTTGAATATCAGTCAGTGTTTTCTTGAGATATCACTTTCGATGCGTGCTGTCTATTTCTTTCACTTTCAGTGCCGCGGCCGGTGCGATAAAAGTATATATTATACTGACTATTTTATCGTTTGTTTTTGATTTCTTTCTTTTACTTTGTTTTATTTGATTTGTCACACAAACAAAAATAGAATTACAGTAAAGCTCTTGAAAGACCAGCACGTTCAGAAAATAACATTATTATGTCGTTAAAATAGTTGAAATCTTGGGTGAACAATATGAAAATGAAAGTTTGCCAACCACGAGGTTGAAATAAAGTTCTCTGATTCTAGCTGGATTTCTATTCGCTGGCTGACAGTCTTGACAGTTGATTCAACTAGAATGGCTTTTCTCGAGCGGGCGTTAATATTTCAACATTCACAAAGACGTAAATGAAATGGGGTTCTCTTTTATTTAAAAAGAAGGCTATGCGATTCAAGGAAAAATTCATAATCAATATTCAGCACTCCATCAGAGCTACATGTAATGTAGCAAATATTGTAAACCAGGATTCCCATATTGAAAACCGCTCTAAGCTACAGTCGAAACGCTCCGGTTGCGACCACTTCCTGTAAGTGACCGACCTCTCCTCAGCGACCACTTTTCCAAAATACCAAGTTTCCCTGTCAAATCACTATATTTGGAACCTCTTGTAAGCGATCACCTCTCGAAATTGACCGCGACTACTTTCACAGCTACAAGTTTGAAATCTTATTTTGTTTTTAACCTCCCGTAAGCGACCACTTGACAGATAATAGAGCGGAAATTGGATGATAAGGTATTGTAATATTATCGCATTCCTGGGTTGTACAAGAGACGGAAATTCTTAATGGGAATAACAGGAATTTTTTCTCAAAATTTACTTTCCATAAGTAACAACTGTTAAAAATTTAAAGTAAAAAATGCACATACACTGTACCCTATCAGTCTTAATGAGGCAAAAGTTTGACCCAATATGGCCTGAGTTCTCGTAAGCGACCAGGCTTGGCATTTGGGTGGTCGCTTACGGGCGGTTCGACTGTATCAAATAACTTTCCGTCATTTATTTTCTTGTCACGGCAAAACAAACAGTCTGGATCAACATTTACGTAAGTATCTTGTAGAGAAGGCAAATCCCTACGTTGATTGTTCTTGTAGCATGCGTAGTTCTCAGGGGCAGGGGGAGAACACTCTGCGACGCCTGGCACTTTTTTTGTGTTTGGATCATCCAACAAAAAGTGACGTCACATCCGGTAAACAAGCTGGCTGAGCGGCAAAATAAAATTTGACTGCGACATAATCGTTCTCCCTGTAAGTAAAACAGCAATATTTCGCGATCGGCCGGATATTTCTAACGTTTTATTTGGCCCTGATAAACAAAATTTTGTCTTCTTCCTCGCCATATCGTTTGTTTGAGGAACGGAACAATTATCTATTCAAAAAGACGCTGTTTTGAAGGCGTGTGTTTTTACGAATTGTCGTCGTTTCTTCGTCGCTGAATTCCACAGGAGTCATCGTTTGCGTGGAAATAATGAATTCTAGGTAAGTTGCACTCAATTCAAATATCCTATTCTCTTTGGCAGGCATTACACAGAGAGAAAAGCGCAATGTCAGTTTTCTACCCGTGGGAGAACCTATTTAACAAAAGCCCATTTTTTCAAATTCACCATTGACAAACACTTGAGGGTAATGGAGAGCTGTTAATCGTATCACATTGTAAGACCCACACACATAACGGGGCGGAACTTTCTTGCCGATCGACACTAACTCAAATTCTTGTTCTTGCTTGTGACTCAAACTGTTATCTTAAATTTTCCCCTCGTAATCCCTTAATAATGGTAAACGCTTCCTTTAACATGTACATAAGCACGCCGTGAACCCCTTAAATATAAACAAGAGGATATTTTTATGGGCAATTCAGTAATCTGGACATCTCGTGTTTTTTTTTTCAGTTATAATGTAATTTATTTTTCTATTTCAACAGTGTTAAATGTCAGCGACACTATAAAGTTTCAATACACCCCCCTCCCCAATCCTATGAGGTCAAGCATGCACCTTTAATTTCTTCGATTCCTTCCATTTGCCTTGTTTACAGACCAAGTTCCCTATCTTTTAATCCCTAACTATCATATGTATTTGCAACTTATTTTGAAAGGTTACTTAGACATTTCGCCCTATTTTCAGTCTGCTTTCTCTATATAATAGACATTCCAGTGCCAGGGAATGAGAGAACACTAGCAATTCTGACAACTCTCTCTTATAGAGTTCAATTATTTTAATTCATCACTCTTTCAATGTGGGATCTTAAGCCCCGACACCCAGCCATAAAAGGAAGTCTGGGAACAGGCAATAGCAACAGTGAAACCATTCTCGTCCCCCATAGCCCTTTTCGCTCCTCTTAGCCGGCGGGGCCTTGGCACGAGAATCGAAGGGTTCTGGAGACATTTTCCAGTCCTAGATTCTAGGACTTCCGGTCGCCATGTATGCAGTCGTAATGTCTCTGCATTCAGTATGGGATTGTCAATGGCGGCCGTCGAGCCAGGATTCCAGGAATCTTTGTGTCAAGCCTTGAGTGGTATCAATTTAGAGAATGTTTCCCTCCGTGTTGAACAGAAAGAGGCGATAAGGGACATTGTTGTTTTGAAGAAAGACACTAATTTTTTACCTGCTTTAGAAGGCCATTGATTTTTCAGTTATTACCCTTTGTTTTTGACTCCTGGCATGGATCAACTGAATCGTTTATTTTCGTTGTTTCACCTTTAAATGCGAGATCAGACCGTGAAGCAAAACGATTTGCAGGTCAGCTGTCTAATGGTTCGGAATACTGAGACATTGAGCGAGGTTGAAATTGAAGATATCAAGCAATCGAAGTATCCAATAATTTATGACCTCCCGGAGACATTTGTTGGAAAATTAAGGAAGTTGTTGGATTGTGAAGATGTGAGACGCAATATGAGAGCTGTCGTAACTGGTGAAGCATATCTCGTTGTAGAATGGCAGGTATTTAATATCTGTCTTGGGTTATTCCCATGTACTACAGTCACTACAGTCACGTCAGTCACGTTGTGAGTTCGTAATATACCCGTAGATGATGAAGAATGCAAGTGACTATATGAAAGATCATATATTTGAACTGCGGAGAAAGATATGAAGACATGATTGATCATGACTGATCATCGGAGCTATGCACACAACAAGATGTGTGCATAACTGCGATGATCAATCATTATCTTTCTCCGCAGCTCAAATATATGATCTTTCATATATTCGCTTAAAAACCAATACAAATTACTCAGCAACAGAAACGCAGGATCACACTGGCGTAACTGTAGCTTACCCAGCCATTTTAGGGTTTCAATAAAAACGTTGTTAGTCCGTCTCCCTGAAGCACAATCCTTCACCATAACTTGCTTACATTTTTTGTTTGTTTGTTTTGGGATCTTGACCATGGGCCTCGCCTTAGTTGTTGTTCCGTTCCTTCCAGCATCGAATATCTTCTTCACTGTTGGCTTTGTTGTGGCAGAAAGAGTGCTTTATCTCTCCAGTATCGGGTCTTGTATCATCACTGTACTCGGGTTTATTTTACTGGGCAAAAAGCGCTTCGGAAAGAAGGTGAGCGGTGTTCTTATTGGCCAAAAGTTTCCTTTTGTTTCGCAAGTTCATCTTTAGCTGAGATTAATAGACCGCGAAAGTAGCTCCCTCCAAACAAGCAAGCAAAACTAACTTAATGGGAGATGCTGTAGAACTTCGGGGCCGCAAGGTTATATGGAAACCTTGTGTTAAACTATCAATGTCCATTTTGTAACGGAAAGTTTATTTTTTAACGTACAAGCCTTTTTTAAAGATCCTTATAAGCAAACGGTTTGTAATGACCAAGCAAGTAAAAATTAGGGATAAGAACAAACGACGTTTCGAAGTCGTCATGACACCATTTTTAAGTTCAAAAGATAGGAAATAAACTGTCAGAAGAAGATTAACATAATAAATATTCAATTACAAGCAATGTCACACAAATAGCTTGTCCCAGATTGAGTCTGATTGGACATTGAGAGGTGCTGTCATGACGTCGTTCGTTCTTATCGCTTATGTTTACTATGTAATTGTTAACGTTCTGAAATGCCAATGTGTTTTTTCTGTCCCTCTAGGCATTAGGATTCGATATCGGTTTACTTATAGCTTTGTACATGGCTCGAACAATACAGGTAACAAGAAATGACGGACCTTGCCGACACTATCGGCCGACATGTCGGCAGATACTCAGTCGATATGTCAACCGAAACTCGATCGACATCGGTTGCCCGGGGGGGGGGGGTACTTTGGGAATTTCTGGGTGGGGATGTGCCGCTGGGACCCTAAAACCCTTACTCTAGCCTTAGCCTTCACAGCGGCACATACCTATATAGCCCATATATGGCAGTACCCCCCCCCCCCGGGATCGGTTGCCTTTCGACCGACACGCATGTCTACTTTGCCGACACTCGGCCCACACGCTAACGTTACTTGGTCAGCTCTTGTTACTGCATGAGTTCTATTCATGAGTTCAAATATTAGATTATTTTCGCTATTGCAATTGCTCTCATTTACGTTGAATCCGAGCACTGGTTAGAGTTGTCTGCCGACAGATGCCTTAAATACACAAGATCCGAAATGACAAATATTGAAGAAGAAACGGATATATTTTTCTACCCTCAATGTTGATAGAAAGGTCTCTTCATTTTTAGGGGTTGATTGCAAGTCTCTCAGTTATCAGTTGTCAGGTGTTAAACACAAACAGAATATCTTAATGTCTGTTTTCAGTTGCACATAAGTCAGAGTTGAGAATTGAATGTATATAGTTTTATGCAGTGACAGATTTGTTTTGAAATTGATGCCTTGCTGAGACCTGGTTTTTAAAACCCTAATTTCACCTAAATCATTTAATTATACCTGACTGCAAAAGGAACACTTCCTAACTTTTTGCATCAGTACATAGCTGAAACATTATCCACTCATCATCATTATCATCAGTTCCACTTCCCGGTTGGAGATTGGGGCCAGCAAAGAAAAGTGGAAATCACATATTGGCCTTCCCATGTTTCCTTCCATTGCAATTGATGCCAAAGCAAAAAAAATATGCTAACAATTATTTGCCAGGAAACAAAACCATTTACACACCGTTTTCCTTCAAGTACAATACAGTAGTATATTTTAGACATATTTTCTGAAACACCAGCCCTAAGCCCGCATTTATTGTTAAAATTGTGGAAGGCACTGTAGTGCAGTCGTGTTATTTTTGGAAGCAATAGGTCTAAAGTGAGGGGGATTTTTGTTGTGATGTTGATCGCCCTCAAGCTTTCTCAAGGAAAAGACACATCCGACCACTTTCGACACTTCCGCGGCTCACTCTTCGTGGAGTGCTCACTCGACGAAGGTGATTCTCCAACCTGTTGCGAGCCACAAACTCTTTTCACACAAGACCTTACGATCGACAATTCCTGCGAAGAAAGTGATGCCAGCAACAATGAACGGAATTCTTTAATATTCTTCACCTTTCTGTACATGGTTCGCAAAGTTTCGTTGGTAAACCATTGCCAAACTTAATATCTTACCCAGTTTAAAAAAATTCAAGCACTTTTAAAATTTCCGGCTCTTTGCTGCTTTCCTCGCCGAAAATATCAACTGGGGTTTCTAAAAACACCGTTTTGTTGCCACAGCGACAAGTATTGAGCCGTGAGTTAAACAATGTATGGCCCAAATCCTCTATGTCCTTCATTTTAAACACCGCTCAACACCGCTAGTCACAGCTGTTCCATATTTTCGCGCCAGCAATCAGCTGGAACATTCTGACTTCCGTTCAAGATTTCTTTGTTTTCAAACAGCCAATCAAAAAAATTCGAATTAATGCGAAAATCCTATGTCCCCAGAGCCCTTCGATTCTCGTGCCAAGGCCTCGCCGGCTAAGGGGAGCGAAAAGGGCTATGGGGACGAGAATGGCACACAGATCGACAGCATTCTTGTCCCCAGTGCTACTCGAAATACTCATGTGACCCAGTTGGGGGTGCTAAGTAGAGAATGAAAGACTTATAAGATAACACCTACTCAAGGAATTTTTGTTCAAGAATTTATTAATGAGCGAGGGTCCTGGGCGACCAACTTTCGCCCTAATACTTTTAGGTTTCTAGGTGGCTTCTCTGCTGAGACAATAATTGTGGCGGTCAGCAGTCCCACAGAAAACGTTTCAAAATACATTTATTACAAAAACGTTCGGACGTTAAAATTTCAGACATTTTATTTCGGACGTTTAATTTTTAATTTGCAGGGCCCCATTGAAGAGCACCTTATAGTTAAGTGAGCTCCCGGTTAAATATTTTAATTATTATTATTATAACTTTCGGACACATTTCATCTTATTTCAGTCAAATTTCGTACAAATATCTTTCGGACACTTTGTTAAAACGGGCCGTCGATAAAACCCTGAACATGGAACATTCCGGAACATCCCGGAACATCGAATAATTATCATAATTATGCAAAAAATATGTAGAATTAAATTTCAAAAAATCAAATCAAACAAAAATAAACTGGTATCAGCTCGACAAAAACATAAAAAAAGGAAAAAAGAAAGAAAAATGAAAGTGACTGCAGTGAGTGATGGCTAGTAACTAAGAAGAGAAATCAATTCCTTCCAGTCGTTCACCGTCAGGTTAATTACGTGACTGTCCTTTATTCCCAGATTTCGTTTTTCACAGAAAGGTGCTGGCGTTCGAACTCCTTAATCAGACCTAAAAGTATGGGTACACGAGTGTGATTTCTTTATTCAATTCATTACGTCAATACAAAGATATGCGTATACACGATTTCTCTTGATGAGATAGAAATAGAAACTCTTCGGCATCAAGTTTCTTGTCTAAACTAGTTCGGACTGCTCGACCTCTGATGACAGTGTAAACAAATACAAACACAAAATTTAAAAACATTTGGCGACGCGCGCGCTGTCTTGCGGGGTCGCTGGTCAAAACTTTATTGTCTCTAGAAATATTTGTTACAAGTGTTAGCGATCTGAAATTGAATTCTAAGTGCCGCAAACAGTTCAAATGCATCTCCTGGAAAATGTTTGTCCAGTACGAGTTAATACTTAATTAATTAAAAATACTTTAATCGCAGGCTATAATCTATTCATCGCTAGTTCAACTTCACGTGTGGATCGTTATCTGACATTCGATCAAACTTAGTTTTCTATCGAGCCATTCGAACACCACCAAAGTAAACCAGACATGCGAAAACCGCGCGTGAACGCGCTGCTCTATAAATCTTTGATTACCACTAGTTTATTAATAATAACCTGCTTGTTATTCGGGCTTCCGGAAAGGCCGAGTCTGCAGTTAGTGGGTCATAGTGCCAGGCGTTCCTAGCGGAGCGGCGCGAAAACTGGGGATGATAAATAGCAACATGAATATGCAATAGGGACAAAACTATGACTATTGACTTGACAAGCAACTGTATGATGCACAGACAAACACCCAAAGGAGACGCAGTGAATTACCTGGCATTCATCGTCAGAATCGTCCATGTTTTTGTTGAAAAACAGAGTGCTGAAAAGCGACGTGACGTAATTGGCGGGAAAGAAGAGGAGCCTGCACCCATTGTGGTCAGTTGAATGAATACCCAACGCTCCCTACCCCTCTGCTACCGACTCCCCTATCCCCAATAATATCTTCTCATATTTCATGCTGATAAGAGTTTATTTTTGTTTATTTTTGTTTATTTTAGTTTTAAAAATTTAATTTTACATATTTTTCGCATAAGTATGATAATTATTCGATGTTCCAGGATGTCCCGGAATGTTCCATGTTCCGGGTTTTATCGACGGCCGTTAAAACGTACCCTAAAGCACCCTAATGGTTTTACAGATTGACTGACAAGAAAATAACACAAATTCTATCAAGCCGTTACGTATCCCAAGTAGAGTTCGTTCCATAAATTGAACTGTTTGCAAGGACAATAAGTTACTTCTTATCGCGATATCATATTTATTTTTTTCTGATAGATAGACAGCAGGGGCACCCAACGGATCGTTTCGGTAAATTATAGCTAATTATCTGTTCGGAAGGCTTTTAATCCCCTCAGATTTTCTTAAGAAAATTGTCACATCGTACTTTCGTGATATGAGAAATTTAATGTCTGTTGTTTTCGGATTGTTAAAAGATATCGTTTTGAATACCGAAAAAAGGTCAGCTATCATTTTCGGAAAGGCGATAATTAAGACCTAAGGTTTTCGGGAAATGGGCAAAAAAAGCCCTAATAAATTCGAGAATACTCAAGTTCCCCTAGAATAACCGAACAGATAAATTCTTTTTAGCGCAACCTAAAATTAACCTACAGAGCTTTAAAAGTACCCCAGATAGCCTAAAACAGCGTCTAGCAGCATTCGAGAGAAAACGGTCGTTTGGTGCCCCTGAGACAGATGGGTGATCTTTATTTGATCACGTTAAAATTCGTCAGCTCTAACAAGCAATACCTTATCTAAACCTAATATAATATAAAATCTTAAATAAAAACCTGCTTTCCAGAAATGCCGTGCCCTACAGTACTTCTTTGAGTAGACTTTTCAATTGCTCAATTCTCACAACGAAGATTGTTCCAAAGAATGGCGACAGTCTTGCTAAAGCTATTTTTGTAACTTGTTATTTTTTGCTAGTTCGTGCGTTTTAATGGAACGGCCCCTTAGGTTATAAGCGGTTTGTCGCTTTTCAAATTTAGAACTTAGATAGGCCTCAGCCAGCCCGCGCGGAGACTTGTGAACCTTCGTAGCTCTTTGAATTTGTTGTTACCAAACTAGATTTTTCCACCCCAAAAGTTCGAACAGGTGACTAGTATCTACGTCATAGTTTTAGTAGGTCAAAACACGGGCTGCACTATTTCGTAGCTTTTGCATTTTATTCCGCAACGTTATCCCACAGTTTCCACAACAATGCTGCAATATTCAAGGTGTGGCTGTAACAGGGTTTGATATGTTTCATATGAGGTCGTTTGAGGGACAAGGTACCATATTCGTTTTACGATGTGGCTACCGCAATCAAGTTTGTCATCGATGGTCGCCCCAAGTGATTTTGCAGTAGTGACCTGACTAACTGAAAAATATTTAATTGCAGTTGTCAGGGACTTTGTGAAAACACTTAGCCATTGCTTAGATCCAAAAACCACGAATTCGGGTTTAGTGATATTTAGAGTGAGTCTGTTTGGTCTCAGCTCATTATATTGTGCACATTTTCCAAATCTTGATTTCTTGATCTTGAAATTGTTTGCATTATCACCCACACATGCAAGATAGGTGTCATCAGCGGAATCCTCTGCTCGCAATTTGATAGACAGTTTCGAAGATCGTTGTTGTATAATAGAAACAGTAGTGGCCCTTAAAACGTCACCAAGGGAGGTCACAACAGCTATTAGAGATCGACCCGTTGATGGCACCCATTTGAGTGTACGATTCTCTAAATAAGACATTTAAGTCATAAGTTTCATTGAGATGGCATGTAGCAGACCTGCCTGGTGCACCCATGGACTCACTCTTAAGAGTGCCTGCCTGTAAAAATTAGACAAATTCTTAATTTCGCGGCAGGGGTCGAAAATTTGATTTCGCTCATATTCCTATGGTAGATAGGTTAGGGCATGACAAAAACTACTGGATAGTTTTTTTGGCAAAATATCCTTTTATTTCAATAAAAATTAGCAAATTACCAAATTCCGTTAAAATCGTCATTTGAAGCACCATTTTATTAAACAAGTTTGAGACCCTCGCATGCAAAACCACATCATTCGTCCGTCTTTAAAACACTAATATTTTTGTGCTATG
The DNA here is from genome assembly GCF_042242905.1 of Orbicella faveolata. NCBI lineage: Eukaryota > Metazoa > Cnidaria > Anthozoa > Scleractinia > Merulinidae > Orbicella > Orbicella faveolata. The sequence goes on from NW_028301553.1 coordinate 10,494,348, forward strand.
TTTAATTGTGTACTGGGTTGATTTTAGGGAAGCTGTGTTGTCTTTTTGAGTAAAACGTGAGTCTGGCGCATCGCTAAAAGTGCAAGAACACAGGAGAGATAAGAAAATTGACATGGGCGAGAATCTTCAACCCAAGCACTGTGCAAATCAATAGAAGTCCACAAGTGAAATACACGTGTGTAAATTTAAGTGAGGCCCAAAACGGGCATCTTTAAAAAGTCAAATAAACATCGTTTGGTTTCCCGTTACCAAACACGCAAGTGTGCCGCATCGCAAAAAGTACAAGAAAACGCAGGAGAAAAGAAAATTGATATGGGGGAGAATTTTAAAACCAAGCACTGTCCAAATCACTAGAATTCACAAGTGAAATACACGTGTGTAGATCCAAGGAAGGGCAAAAACTAGCATCTTTAAAAAGCCCAATACGCATTGTTTGGGATCCCGACACCAAAAATGGGAGTATGGCACATCGCTAACCGTGCAAGAACACCGGGAAGATATAAAAAAATTGACATGGAAGAGATCTTTCCACCCAAGAACTGTCCAAATCAATAAAATTCCGCAAGTGAAATACACGGGTGTAGATTTAAGGGAGGGCCAAAACTACCATTTTTAAAAAGCCCAATTAACATCGTTTGGGATCCCAACACCAAAAACGCGAGTGTGACGCATCGCTAAACGTGCAAGAACACCGGGCAGATAAAAAAATTGACATGGAAGAGATCTTTCCACCCAAGAACTGTCCAAATCAATAAAATTCCGCAAGTGAAATACACGGGTGTAGATTTAAGGGAGGGCCAAAACTACCATTTTTAAAAAGCCCAATTAACATCGTTTGGGATCCCAACACCAAAAACGCGAGTGTGACGCATCGCTAAACGTGCAAGAACACCGGGCAGATAAAAAAATTGACATGGAAAAGAATGTTTAACCCAAGATTTGTCGAAATCAATAGAATTCCAAAAGTAAAATACACATCTTTAAAAAGGCCAGTAAGCATCGTTTTGGATCCTGACATCAAAAACGCGAACGTGGCGCATCGCTAAACGTGGAAGAACACCGGGGAGATAAGAAAATTGACATGGGCGAGAATCTTCAACTCAAGTACTGTCCAAATCAATAGAATTCCGCAAGTAAAATACAGGTGTGCATATTTGAGGAAGGGCCAAAAGTAGCATCTTTAAAAAGCCCAATAAGCATCGTTTGGGATCCCGAAATAAGAAAATTGACAAGGAAGAGAATCTTTAACCAAAGAACTCTCCAAATCAATAGAATTCCACACGTAAAATACAACTGTGTAGATTTGAGGAAGGGCCAAAACTAGCATCTTTAAAAAGCCCAATAAGCATGGTTTGAGATCGCGACACAAAAAACCGAGTGTGGCGCATCGCTAAACGTGCAAGAAGGCCGGAGAGGTAAGAAAACTGACACAGGGAAGAATCTTTAACCCAAGCACTGTGCAAATCAATAGAATTCCCCAAGTAAGCATCGTTTGGGATCCCGACACCAAAAACGCGAGTGTGGCGAATTGCTAAACGTGGAAGAACACCGGCCAGATAAGAAAATTGACATGGAAGAGAATCTTCAATCTAGAAACTGTCCAAATCAATAGAATTCCACAAGTAAAATACACGTGTGTAGATTTGAGAGAGGGGCAAAACTAGCATCTTTAAAAAGCCCAATAAGAATCGTTTGAGATCCCGACACCAAAAACGCAAGTATGGCGCGTCGCTAAACGTGCAAGAGCAGCGGGAAGGTAAGAAAATTGACATTAAGAGAATCTTCAATCCAAGAACTGTCCAAATCAATAGAATTCCACAAGGGAAATACACGATTGTAGGTTTGAGGGAGGGCGAAAACTGTCATCTTTAAAAAGCCCAATAAGCATCGTTTTGGATTCCGACACCAAAAACGCGAGTGTGGCGCATCGCTAAACGTGCAAGACTGACCGAGGAGATCAGAAAATTGACATGGGCGAGAATCTTCAACCCTAGCAGTGTCTAAATCAATAGAATTCTACAAGGAAAATACACGTGTGTAGATTTGAAAGAGGGCCAACCTACTATCTCTAAAAGCTTAATAAGCATCGTTTGGGATCCCGACACCAAAAACGCGAGTGTGGCGCGTAGCAAAACGTGCAAGAATACCGGGGAGATAAGAAAATTGACACGGAAGAGAATCTTTAACCAAAGAACTCTCCAAATCAATAGCATTCCACACGTGAAATACAACTGTGTAGATTTGAGGGAGGGCCAAAACTAGCATCTTTAAAAAGCCCAGTAAGCATGGTTTGAGATCGCCACACAAAAGATCCGCGTGTGGCGCATCGCTAAACGTGCAAGAAGACCAGAGAGGTAAGAAAATTGACATAGGAGAGAATCTTCAACCCAAGCACTGTCCAAATCAATAGAATTCCACAAGTAAAATACACGTGTGTATTTTTAAGGACGGGCCAAAACTGGGATCTTTAAAAAGCCCAGTAAGCTGCGTTTGGTATCCTGAAACCAAAAACGTGAGTGTGGCGCATTGCTAAACGTACAAGAACACCGGAGAGATAATAAAATTGACATGGGCAAAAATTTTCAACTCAAGCACTGTTCACATCAATAGATTTAAGGGAGGGCCAAAACTAGCATCTTTAAAAAGCCCAATAGCATCGTTTGGGATTAAGACACTAAAAACGCGAGTGTGGGGCATCGCTAAACGTGCAATAACACTGGATAGATAAGAAAATTGACATGGGCGAGAATCTTCAACCCAAGCACTGTCCAAATCAATAGAATTGCACAAGTGAAATACACGTGTGTTGATTTGAGGAAGGGCCAAAACTAGCATCTTTAAAAAGCCCAATAAGAATCCTTTGGGATCCTGACACCAAAAACGTGAGTGTGACGCATCGCTAAACGTGCAAGAACAGCGGGTGAATAAGAAAATTGACATGGGCGAGAATCTTTAACCCAAGCACTTTCCAACTCAATAGAATTCTAAAAGTAAAATACACGAGTGTAGATTTAAGGCAGGGGCAAAACTAGCATCTTGAAAAAGCCCAATAAGAATCGTTTGGGATCCCGACACCAAAAACGTAAGTGTGGCGAATTGCTAAACGTACAAGAACACCGAGGAGATAAGAAAATTGATATGGAAGACAATTTTAACCTAGGAACTGTCCAAAATTAATAGAATTCCACAAGTAAAATCACGTGTGTAGATATGAGGGAGGGCCAAAACTAGCATATTTAAAAAGCCCAAAAAGAATAGTTTGGGATCCCGACACCAAAGAGGCGAGTATGGCGCATCGCTAAACGAGCAAGAACACCGGGGAGGTAAGAAAATTGACACAGAAGAGAATTTTTGACCCAAACACTGTCGAAATCAATAATATTCCACAAGTGAAAAAGACGTGTGTAAATTTAAAGAACGCCCAAAACGAGCATCTTTAAAAAGTCAAATAAACATTGTGTGGTATCCTGTCAGCAAAGACGCGAGTGTGCCGCATCGCTAAAAGTGCAAAATAGGCAGGATAAAACAAAACTCATATTGGCGAGAATCTTTAACCCAAGATGGCTCCAAATCAGTAGAATTCCACAAGTGAAATACACGTGTGTAGATTTGAGGAAGGGCCAAAACTAGCATCTTTAAAAAGTCCAATAAGAATCCTTTGGGATCCCGACACCAAAAACGTGAATGTGGCGCATCGCTAAACGTGCAAGAACACCGGGAAGATAAGAAAATTGACATGGGCGAGAATCTTTAACCCAAGCACTGTCCAAACAAATAGAATTCCATAAGCGAAATACACCTGTGTAAATTTTAGGAAGGCCCAAAACGGGCATCTTTACAAAGTCATGTAAACATCGCGTGGTTTCCCGATGCCAAAGACGCGAGTGTGCCGCATCGCTAAAAGTGCAAGAATACGCAGTAGAAAAGAAAATTGATATCGGCGAGAATCTTCAAACCAAGCATTGTCCAAATCCATAAAATTCCACAAGTGAAATACACGTGTGTCGATTTGAGAGAGGGCCAAAACTAGCGTCTTTAAAAAGCGTAATAAACATCGTTTGGGATCCCGACACCAAAAACGCGAGTGTGGCGCATCGCTTAACGTGTAAAAACACCGGGGAGATAAGAAAATTGACATGGAAGAGAATCTTCAAACCAAAAACTGTCCAAATCAATAGAATTCCTCAAGGGAAATACACGTTTGTAGATTTCAGGGAGGGCCAAAACTAGCATCTTTAAAAAGTGCAATAAGAACCCTTTGGGATCCTGACACCAAAAATGTGAATGTGGCCCATCGCTAAACGTGCAAGAACACCGGGAAGACAAGAAAATTGACATGGGCGAGAATCTTTAACCCAAGCACTGTCCAAACCAATAGAATTCCAGAAGTGAAATACACGTGTGTAAATTAAAGGGAGGCCCAAAACGGGCATCTTTAAAAAGTCATGTAAACATGAAGTGGTTTCCCAATACCAAAGACGCGAGTTTGCCGCATGGCTAAAAGTGCAAGAATGCGCAGTAGAAAAGAAAATTGACATGGAAGAGAATCTTCAACCCAAGAACTGTCCAAATCAATAGAATTCCACAAGGAAAATACACGTGTGTAGATTTGAGGAAGGGCCAAAACTAGCATCTTAAAAAGCCCAATAAGAATCCTCACACCAAAAACGTGAGTGTGGCGCATCGCTAAACGTGCAGGAACATCGCATAGATAAGAAAATTGACATAAGCGAGAATCTTTAACCCAAGCACTGTCCAAATCAATAGAATTTCACAACTGAAATACACGTGTGTAAATCTAAAGGTGGGCCAAATCGGGAAACTTTAAAAAGTCAAATAAACATCGTGTGGTATCCCGTTAGTAAAGACGCGAGTGTGGCGCATCACTAAAAGTGCAAGAACACCGAGAAGAAAAGAAAATTGACATGGGCGAGAATCTTCAACCCAAGCACTGTCCAAGTCAATAGAATTCCACAGGTGAGATACACGTGTGTAAATTTAAAGGAGGGCCAAAACGAGATCTTTGAAAAGTCAAATGAAATTCCTGTGGTATCCTGTTAGCAAGGACGTGAGTGTGGCGCATCGCTAAACGTGCAAGAACACCGGGAAGATAAAAAAATTGACATGGGCGAGAATCTTTAACCCAAGCACCGTTCAAACCAATAGAATTCCACAAGTGAAATACACGTGTGTAAATTTAAGGGAGGCCCAAAACGAGCATTTTTAAAAAGTCATATAAACATCGCCTGGTTTCCCGATGCCAAAGAGGCGAGTGTGCCGTATCGCTAAAAGTGCAAGAATACGCAGTAGAAAAGAAAATTGATATCGGCGAGAATCTTAAAACGAAGCACTGTCCAAATCAATAGAATTCCTCAAGTGAAATACACGTGTGTAGATATTAGAAAGGGCCAAAACTAGCATCTTTAAAAAGCCCAATAAATATCGTTTGGAATGACGACACCTAAAACGCAAGTGTGCCGTATCGCTAAAAGTGCAAGAATACTCAGGAGAAAAGAAAATTGACATGGGCGAGAATCTTCAACCCAAGCACTGTCCAAATCAATAGAATTCCACAAGTGAAATACACGTGAGTAGATTTGAGGAGGGCCAAAACTAGCATCTTCAAGAAGTCCAATAAGCATCGTTTGGGATCTCGACACCAAAAACGCGAGTGTGCATGGCGCATCGCTAAACGTGCAAGAACACCGCAGAGATAATTAAGAAAATTGACATGGGCGAGAATCTTCAACTGAAGCACTGTCCAAATCAATAGAATTCGAGAAGTGAAATAGACGTGTGTAAATTTAGGGGAGGGCCAAAACGAGCATCTTTAAAAAGTCAAATAAACATTGTGTGGTATCCCGTTACCAAAGACGTGAGTGTGGGGCATCGCTAAATGTGCAGCAATACGCAGGAGAAAAGAAAATTGACATGGACGAGAATTTTCAACTCAAGCAGTGTCCAAATCAATAGAATTCCACAAGTGAAATACAGGTGTGCATATTTGAGGGAGGGCCAAAACTAGCATCTTTAAAAAGCCCAATAAGCATTGTTTGGGATCCCGACACCAAAAACGGGAGTGTGCCGCATCGCATAACGCGCAAAAACACGAGGGAGATAAGAAAATTGACATGGGTGAGAATCATTTACCCGAGCATTGTTCAAATCGATAGAATTCCACAAGTGCAACACACGTGTGTACTTTTTGGGGGAGGGCGAAAAGTGAGCAGTAAGCATAGTTTAAAATCTTGACACCGAAAACGCGAGTGTGCCGCATCGCGAAACGCGCGACGACACGCAAGAAAAAAGAAAAATGAAATCAGCGAGAATCTTCCATCCAAGCACTCTTTAAATCAATAGAAGTCCACAAGTAAAATACACGTGTGTAAATTTGAGAGGGGGCAAAAACTAGCATCTTTAAAAAGTCAAGTAAGCATAGTTTGGGATTCCCACCTCAAAAACGCGAGTGTACGCATCGCTTAGCGCGCAAAAACATGCAGAGGAAAAGAAAATTGACACGGGCGAGAATCCCAAGCACTGTCCAAATCGATAGAATTCCAAAAGTGAAATAGACATGTGTAGATTTGGTGGGGAGGAAGGGGGAGGGGGCAAAATATAGCGTCTTTAAAACCCCAGTAAAACCCCAGTAAACATAGTTTAGGATCCCAACAGCGAACATGCGACTGTGGCGCATCCCTAAAAGCTCAAGAACATGCAAGAAAAAAAAAAGTAACATGGGCGAGAATCTCCAACAAGTGCACTTCTCAATTCGATAGCCTTCTACGATGGAAATACACGTGTTCAGATTTGAAGGAAGGCCAAAACTAGTACTTTAAAAAAAACTGTTAATTATAGTTTAGGATACTGACAGTGAAAACGCGAGTTTTGTGCATCGCTAAACGCGCGAGAACAATGGAGATAAAAGAAAAATTACATAGGGGAGAATCTCTATTCCACGCACTGTCTAATTCAATGATTTCCACGTGTGAAATAATCGTGTGTAGATGTGAAGAGGGGGGGGGGGGGGGGGAGAGGCAAAACTAGCATCTTTTAAACACCCATTAAGCACAGTTTGAAATCCCTACACCGAAAACTAGCATATTTCAGAAACCCGTTCAGCATAGTTTAAGATCCTGACACCGAAAACGCGAGTGTGGAACATTGCTAAACGCGCGCGAACACGCGTGATGAAAGAAAAGTGACATGCGCGAGAATCTCCAACCTACGCACTGTCTAATTCGGAGGACTTCCACGATTGAATTACACGTTTGTAGATTTGAGACAGGGCCAAAAGTAGCAGCCCAGTAAGCATAGTTTAAGATCCCGAAGCCAAAAAGGCGAGTCTGGTGCATTGCGAAACGCGCGAGAACACGCGAGAATCCCCAACCCTTGCACTGTCCAATTTGATAGACTTCCAAGAGTTAAATACACGTGTCTAGATTTGAGGGAGGGTCAAAACTAGCATATTTCAAAAACCCGGCGAGGATAGTTAAGGATCCCGACACCGAAAATGGGAGTGTGCCACATTGCTAAACCCGCGAGAACACGCGAGATGAACAAAAAATGACATGGGCGAAAATCTCCAAAATTACGTACTGTTCAATTTGATAGAATTTCATGGGTGAAAAACATGTGCGGAAATTTGAGGGAGGGCCAAAAATGGTATCTTTCAATGAGTCAAACATAGTTTAGGATTTCGAGACCGTAAATGCCACTGTGGCACACCAGTAAACACGCAAGGATGTGCGAGAGAAATTAAAAATGACATGACCGAAAAGCCTCAACCCAGGTACTGCCCAGTTCGAGAAACGTGTACGCGTGTGTTTAAAGAGTGGAGATTTGAAGTAGGGCAAAATCTGACACCTTTAAACCGCTGTAACCCTTTGACGCTCAAGGCGCCTTAATGGTAGTGCTTTTTTTACCACTTGTGATGTCACCAATTTAAAGGTCACCAGATATTCTTGATAAGCAAATGGCAGAGCTAGGATAGTTGTTTTTGGATATCGACGGCATTCTGACGTAGCAAACTGAAAAACGTTTTCAGTTTTGGTGCAAAAATGGTCGTAAAATGGCCCATAATACCTATAATTGATCAATTTCCCATTTCCAGGCTTTGCCCTAAATGGACACTAATCTTTTTAGGGCAGCCAAAAAGAAATTGAAATGCAAAAAGTAGCGAGTGTAAAAGGGACGAGAAAAAGGAAAAGAAAGGGCAATAAAAAAATTCGGAACAGGCAATCGCATTTTTTTCTTTGGAAATAATTTATTAAACTGCTCTAATTTCCTCAGAGCTTGGTTTTGCCGCGGAGCAGACGATCTATCTATGTTTACTTCTAGTGTGTTTCTCAAAAATTTTAGTTTATGCAAAGTCACTTGAACACCCAGGAGTCATTGGGTTAAGAATATTAAAATTTGAAAGCAAAAATGCAGTGATCACTTTATTGTGGGTATCACAGGACTTTAGGAGTGCGAATCTTTCGAGTTTGAAGGTAAGTGGATTGCAAATTTTCGCCCATATCATTTTTTCTTGTTTCTGTTCACCCCCGCGCGTTAAGCGATGTGCCACATTCGCGTTTCCGTTCTCGAGGTCGCTAAGATCCTTAAAAGGCGCAAATTCTGGACCTCCCTCGTCCTCCTCACGTGTGTTTCACGCGTGCAATTTTTTCAGCTTAACAGTACGTGGATTGAAAATTCTCCCCCATATCATTGCTTCTTGTTTCTTTCCATTATCGCGCGTTGAACGATGTGCCACAGTCGCGTTTGTGTTCTCGAGATCGCTAAGATCCTTCAGAGGTGCAAATTTAGGCCCTCCCTCGTTCTCCTCGCGTGTGTTTTACGCTTTTGAATCTCTTCAGTGCGTGGGTTGGAAATTCTCACCCATATATTTTTTGTTTGTTTGTTTGTTTCCATTCCCGCCCGTTTAGCAATGTGCCACAGTCGCGTTTTCGGTTTGGGGATCCTTTATTTTCATGAAAGGCGCAAATGTTAGCCCTCCGTTAAACCGCTAGGCGTGTGTTTCACGCGTGGAGATCTCTCAAGTTTGACAGTGCGTGGATTTTCTTGTTTCTTTGCCTCCTCGCGTTTTTAACGATGTGCCACATCCGCGTTTTCGTACTCGTGATCGTAGAGATCCTTTATATTTCCATATTTGGCCCTCCCTTAAATCTACACACGTTCCTTTCATGGGTAAAAATCTCTCAACTTGACAATTAGGACTGGAAATTCTCACCCATATCATTTCTTCTTGTTTCTTTGCATCCTCACGCGTTTAGCGATGTGCTACACTCGCGTTTTCGTTCTCGAGATCGCGAAGATCCTTGAAAAGTACAAATCTCGTTCCCCTCGCGTGTGTTTCACGCGTGTAATTCCCTTCAGCCTGGACTCACACAACACGCGTGTGACGCTTTCAGGAATAAATACACCGTGTCCGAGAATTAATTTATGTTTTGCTTCTCTGTATTTTCTCGAGACGTGAGGTTGCGACGCCTGTGCTGAATACGGCAAAAAAAAAAAAAAAAAAAAAAAAAAAAAAAAGAATATATATATATATATATATATATCACTATCGGGTTTTAAATTTAGCTAAATTTCTCAGTGAACATGGAGTCAATTCAAGACAATCATGATAGACGTCATTCTCGGAGACCCAGGGGCAGTTAGTGGGGGCGGGGAAAAAGTCCAGCCGTTTGGACTTTTCCCCGCTCTCACTAACTGCCCCTGGGTCTCCGAGGATGACGTCTGTAATGATTGTCTTGAATTGACTCCATTAGTCCATGGGCCAAGACCCCCCAAAATGTTTTTATTGTACCATGTGGAGGGACCAGTGCTATCACGTATTTTCTCAATCTGCAATAACTGAAGTCTATTTTAAGGTATGATAGCAAGCTTCTATCAGTAGCTTTCTTGCTCTAAACATGTGATAAAATGACGTCATCTAAACTGCCTAATAACCACGGATCCGGTTAACAGCTTCAGATTGTGAGCGATGTCCATTGTACAATTCTCTTCAAACAACATTTTATACATTTTAGGCCTAGCAGAATAGGACATTGATTCAATTGCAAAAGAAGGAAATTTTTTTAAGGTTTTCTCGTTGCCATGGAGACGGAAATGGTCAGTGAGTCCACAACTGAAATAAAAGTCACTGAAAATAAGGCTTTTCACTTCCTAATTTTAAAAAATAACTGCAATATACGTTGTCAAAAAGTTCAATCATGTGTAGATTACTATAGCACTGGCTTGGATTAACTATTCAGCTAATGAGTTTTAAGAGGCCCTGCGCCTAAGAAACGACCGATGATTTCCGGCTAAAAAATAAAATCGGCCGATTTTTATCTCTCAAGTAGAGGTTACCGAATACTATTTAAAAATGAATTTCTTTTGTTTCAGTTTCGCTTTAAACCAAAAATATCGAGCCGCAAAGTTTTTCCGTCTAAAAGCAGCAAAATCAGGCCGAAAATAAGCCCCCGCACAAAACTGTTCAGAAATTACTATCGCAACGCAAAATAATGAGAAAACTACACAGTGTTGAAGAAAAAGGCCTTTTAATGCAATATCATTCGATAAACATCAAAAAACTGCCGAGGCGATTAACAAATAAAGTTTCAAATATTGCATACTAAATTAGATGGAGCGTTGGAGCTGATTTTAAAATAATTATTTCTCAAAAGTTCAACGCTTTTGAAAGCAATCACAGTGATGAGTGAGACATTGGAGGGATACAAATCACGTTTCTGGAAAAACATTTTTCGGCCAAAGTATATTGACCTTGTACAAAGCGTTCAAAGTTACCGTGTTTACCGTTATCCTGCTACTTCGGCGAAACGCTTCTCTTTTGCCAATACGGCCGTGGATAGCGTGTTAAACGCCACTTTAAACCTTGCTAGGTATTCAAAGACCGTCCTAAGTAGAAGGAAGTAGAATTAAAAGAGAAAGGAAGATGAAAAATACACAGAAAAAGAAAATAACTCGAAATTACCATCTGCTAACGAAAGTTGAATCTGGAAAATGTCGTCGCGTGACAGCGGCCAATGACGTCATTTGTCACGTAAAGGTCGCAAGAGCGTGGGAAAACGAGACTGCAATGTCCTTCGGGCGGTCAGCGGCTACAGATCCAGTCGTGACCCATAACTCAGATCACGCTGCGGCCAAAACGTTGTGGCGGTTGGGGAAGTTTTTCTTTTTCAGTGACCATCATTTGTGAAAAATAACATAACATTGTTGCACTAAACGTTTTCTGGCCGGGAAAGATTGTTTTCCTATTTGTGCATTCGTTTGGATTCCACCGCTATTGATACAAATGACGTCAATGGCCGCTGTCACGCGACGACATTTTCCAGATTCAACTTTCGTTAGCAGATGGTAATTTCGAGTTATTTTCTTTTTCTGTGTATTTTTCATCTTCCTTTCTCTTTTAATTCTACTTCCTTCTACTTAGGACGGTCTTTGAATGCCTAGCAAGGTTTAAAGTGGCGTTTAACACGCTATCCACGGCCGTATTGGCAAAAGAGAAGCGTTTCGCCGAAGTAGCAGGATAACGGTAAACACGGTAACTTTGAACGCTTTGTACAAGGTCAATATACTTTGGCCGAAAAATGTTTTTCCAGAAACGTGATTTGTATCCCTCCAATGTCTCATTCATCACTGTGATTGCTTTCAAAAGCGTTGAACTTTTGAGAAATAATTATTTTAAAATCAGCTCCAACGCTCCATCTAATTTAGTATGCAATATTTGAAACTTTATTTGTTAATCGCCTCGGCAGTTTTTTGATGTTTATCGAATGATATTGCATTAAAAGGCCTTTTTCTTCAACACTGTGTAGTTTTCTCATTATTTTGCGTTGCGATAGTAATTTCTGAACAGTTTTGTGCGGGGGCTTATTTTCGGCCTGATTTTGCTGCTTTTAGACGGAAAAACTTTGCGGCTCGATATTTTTGGTTTAAAGCGAAACTGAAACAAAAGAAATTCATTTTTAAATAGTATTCGGTAACCTCTACTTGAGAGATAAAAATCGGCCGATTTTATTTTTTAGCCGGAAATCATCGGTCGTTTCTTAGGCGCAGGGCCTCTTAAACAGCTCCCTTAACGAGTCTTCTTTGTCCTGATATCATCCATTCTGAAGCCATACCAGTACCAAACACATTGGAGACTAGTCCTTTTCGCGTCAGTCAAGCACCATTTTCACTTAAATGTAAACAAAGACTCATGTTTAATTTCAGACAAAAATAACAGCTAAGTTATTTTAAAGCATTTAGCAGTTGCCATGACAACCACAAACAGTTACTCGATACATTAAAAAGAGTACATCGCTCGAAACTAAACCTTACGAATGTAAGAGTATGTATAAGGAAAGTTATTTCATATTTTTCCTATGGTTATGAGATTCTTACCTTCCGCTTTCTTCATCGTCATTGTCGTCGACGGATAAAGCATCGTCGTCATCATCTGGCCTGTTTGTGCAATCTTGAAGCCGGCACATATCAGTACATTTCAGCCCATTGACAATACAGGAGCACGATGGAAGTTTGCAGGACCTACTGCACTGGCAAGATAGTAGTTCTAGAACAGCTTGCGGAGCTGGCTGACCACCCATCCAGTCTACGACCAGCTTGTCGTCTTCTCTACACCAGCCAAATCCCACTGGCGATGGGATGGCTGGGCATCTTTGTAAACTTCGTCTCCAGACAGCAGCCTGGTAGTTTGCTCGTAGCGAGTGTCTGTGCAGGGTATCATTGCAGGGTGGCAGCTGGTTGGAATCAACGTCTCCTCTCTTCAAACAGAACAGTCGATATCGCAGCTCATTGATGTCGCTTGTACCAGGGTTGCTGCAGTACATGGCACATGTAAATTTCTGAAGACTATGGTACAGGTGATCAGACATATTCCAGAACATACCCAAATGTTGGAACATCTCTTGAAATTCAGCATTTTGCTTTACAATTCGATAACCTGCAACCTTTCCCCGTCCGACAAAAGCACTAACAGTGTCGCACCCTGTGAATGCATGACAGCCCGCCAGTGATCTGCATACACTTGCTCCAACCCTCTCAACTACTCTTGAGATATCGATGTACTTGACTCTGGTCTTTGAACCACTTTTAATGAATACTGAAGAAGGAATAAAGCTCTTGAAGGCCAAAAGAAGTACCAACACATCAGTGTCTTCGGATACTATGACGACCGAAGCAAACCTCGATTTAGCTGCATGGGCTGCATGTAAGAGGACTCGGGTGTCAGCCTCCTCTTGGGTTGATTCGAGCTCACTGATAGGTTGCATTATTCCAGACAATAACTGGTAACATGTTTCGCCACACGGGACAACCAGTGTCTTTCCTGATAGCTTCTCTGTGTACTTTTCTTTCTTCCACTCGCTGGTTACAAACGCTATGAAAGCTTGTTTGTTCTTTGAGCTACACAGGAATCTTCTCCACTGTTTAACCTTGTGTTCGGCTTGAATATTGCGGTATTCGCTTCCTAAACCGTCACCCCTGTTCTCTCTTTCGGCGTTCTTTATGGATTCCTCTCTGTAATCATCGAAGACGACATCAATCCTGTCACTTGTTCCACCTTCGTTTAGAATTCTGCAAAGAAGACAAGAGCCATCCCATCTATTACACACGCTGAGGGTTGGGGAAGGGCATCTGCTGCTTCGACATTTTTATACAGTTCTTTAGCCAAGGACGCTTTGTTCGTCTTACGCATCAAGCCATCTGCGGTAGCTAATAACCAAGGGAGTAGTCCGAGAGGATGGGATAATACTTCTCTCATCTGTAAGTCTCTGCTCTCTGCGATGACAATCATTTGAGCAAACAGTCTTCTGTCGGCCTTGATGATCACTTCTTGGTTCTTACCAGCTTTAACTGATACCTTGTGTTCAAGTGAGTAAAAGTCTTCAGCTTAGCTTTCGTGATTGAATCATGGAACTTGACTTTGGGTTGATTAGACTGAAGTCGTTGCTCTCGGAATGCTTTGTAGGCTTCCTCTCCTTTATCTTTAGCTTGTAGCAAGTCGTGCTCTACATCAGGAGTGGCAACTTTTCCTTTGGAAAGACAGACGAGGTCTTGAAGGTCAGGGCTGAATGGGTTGAGCCAAGTGTTTTGAAGAATTGACACTATGGATTGAACATCAGCTTCATCTCTTTGTATTCTTGTTGGTTGTAGATCTTTGTGTTGGGAACAAGAACTACTGATGTGCAATATATCTTTGAGTTGCCTCAGGAAGGTGCTCCGGTATTTAGCGACCAGGTAGAATTTGCTCACTGCATTAGGCATTAGACTGAAACCTTTAGTTCCTCCTGACGTTTGAGTGTCTTTGTTGACAGTCTCCTCGCACGTCTGATCAACAGGTATTCTCCCAAAAGGGTTGTCTTCGCCAATCTGAACAGAAAATCCTCCGGATCGCAAGTATTCCAGGGTGTCCGGATGCTCTGCTGGTAGATGTGACATTTCATGCAGATATGCTGAAAGGTACCTGGCGTAGTTAAGGTTATCATATGCGAAACACCACGGGACAATTTCACTGATATATGAAAGGTGAAGATCCCAATCTCCCTCCCGAGATCCTCTTAACAGACCAAGTAATATTTCCACCATGTCAACATAAGACATCCAAAACTTCGATAGCTTCCCATTATCATGTCGGAGATCGCTCGTATACAAGCAGAACAGTTGCGATACTTCTTCAAATGAGGGACTCTCCACTGTGTCTTTGAATTCTTGTTCACATGTGTTATCACAGAGCGTTTTCAGTCCTTTTAAAAGCGCATCAACAGTAGGCTTCTTCTCTTTATGATGTTCCTCAATCCAAGAGTTAAATCCCGTCCATGCTAGCCTGTTAAGAGCTTCATACATGAGCTTGTGAAATCGTACGGCGCGATTATATGTACGGCCTTCTAGAACACCAGCCACAGATCCTTCAGCAATTACTCCAGACTCGACTATTACGTCTCAAACCAGCATCTTGGAAACGCTTTCCGATCACTGACAAGAAAGTACAAATGGTATGGAACACGCCCATTCTCAACACAAGGTCATTAAACTGTGCCCTGTGTTTCCACTTTATCTCAGTAGCTTTAGCGTACAGTGCCTGATCAAACACAACAACTATGCTTTGGAGGTTTAAAGTTTCCTTAATCTGTAGGGACTTGGTGAGGACTTGGTACACAGCTGACATGTTCGTCGCTGGGGCATTGATTGTTGGAAGATAGCCCACGTTATCCTTGGCAACTTCGTGGTTATTACGCACCAAAATATTGAAACCAGTCCAACCAGAAACAGATTGCTTCTGACTTGCATGAATGCGTACTAAAACCCATAGCAAGTTCTTTCTCCATGCACATTCCATGATTTGATTTAACTTGACCTCCACATATCCTCTAGTATGGGGCCCACAGCACTCGCCGGCATTATAGATAGGTACAGTTTCATCATCCACAGACTCGATACTTCTCCTCTTCGATTTCACAATGATTGGTTCTGAAGCTGATGGAGGCTGGGGACCAAAATGATTCGCTTGAACTGCAATTCCATTGATTCGGTGGGACGTGCCTTCACCAGACAAGGTCTCCTCGAGACGATCAATATTATCCCAGGCTAGAGTGGTACTGATGAATGGACGGATGTTGTGGGGGAGGAGAACTTCGTTGCATGAAGTTGCTGCCAACTTTTGAAGGCAAAGTGCAGTATTAATCTCTTCAAGTTGGGAGTACGCAATCCCGTGGCCACAGCGATTTAAAATTTGAATTAGTTCAACGTTGTTAGTAAGAGATTTTACAGCGTAAGGAAGCAGGACGTGCTTCGGGGGCTTCTGTCGTCCACCACTCACACCAAATACCAAGTCCTGTCCAAACGAGGTTATGAGGCGTTGAACTTTTGGAGAACAAGATTGCAAACCCGGAAATCCAGTGCTTCCAGTTAGCATAGTGAACAAAAACTCTTTGAGGTCATCTGGAATGGTCACGGCATTTTCAGATAGTTCGCAAGGTTGGGGTGGCCATGATGCCATTATTTCTTGTTCCTGGATAGCTTTTCTGAGATGGAGGGCGGTCTTCGATATTTTCTTGGTACTATTTAAAGGAATAGTAGTTTCAGACTTCTCCATGACAAGTTTGGCCAAATCCAGTCGGGAAAGACTATGCGGAATAACCAAAACTCGCTTGTTGCCAGAAAGATCTTCAAAATCCAGTGTGCCTCTAAACTCCCCTTCAAGTTTCCTTCTGAAATGGGTTCTCGTAGATTCTTTGATTTCCATGTCTCCTTGAGATTTAAAAAGGATGTAAATAAGGTATACAGCTCAGCCATTCTAACAACCCTCGGGTTTTGCAGCAAATCTGTTTTGATGTAGGTAAACAGCATTTCATAGGCTTGTGATTCTGCATTAGTATATTGAAAACACTTATCTTCCTCTTCTGTATCACTGCTAAAAGCTTCTTGAATGTTTCGGGTGTAGTCACGATAACAAGACTTGTGATAGCACGCTTCTGCCGCGGCAAGCTCTCTAGTGACAATAGCCAGTATTCGTGGATCGTTTTTACCCACAGCTGCTCTCCTGATCGTGTTATCAGCACGCAAGTCGATACATTGGACCAGTGCCTCTCTAGTTTTGGTTCCCCTGAGGTATTTGGTCTTCTCGCAAAATACACAAATTCGCTCATAGACTCTACTTTGCGTGGTCACGGTTTGCCGGACTGAAGATCTGCGGCTACTTGTGCCACCTTGTTCTTCAACTTTGAAACCAGAGTGAGACAACTTTTGTAAATCCCTTTTCATCGTAAAGATACTGCGACATTTTCGATGATAGGAGATCTGGGGCACCTCTCCTTCCTTTAACGTTTTCGCGATATCGAGAACCTCTTCATGGTTACGAATAACCGCAGCATTCAGTAGTGATTTCCATGACTCAAGGTCTTTAAAGAAGACAACTCTCCATTTTCGTCACTACAGTGAATTAAGCACTCGTTTCGTTTTCGTTGTCGCTTGTTATCTTCTGCATTGCTAATTTCTAGAGTTCTTCGTTTTGTTCCTTAAATGTTCAAAAAGAGGTAAAGTAAGGACAGTCAATTTAATATTGTTATTTTTTCTAGAAGAAATTGTTACACGCTTTAAAATGTTTGAAAGGCAGTTGGATTCAGAATTCATTAACACGGTGCATCAAAGTGTGGTGATATATACAAAGACTGAGCGACAGTAATATTTTACGTAATTTGTGGTTCAAATTATCACAAGACAACCATCAAAACGCTGATTGTTTAGTTATGTAGCTACTTGTTATAGCTTTTATTGAGTTGTAAACACATACCGGCTTACAAACGATGAAAATTAATGATTAAGGCAACACAGTGCTGGGCTGTCGAGTCCATGTCTCTTATATAATTTGAGGTTCAAAATATCACTATATCGTCATAAAAATGCTTATTGTTTAGTTATACAGCTAGTATTTTGTATATATTGTTGATTTCTAATCAGATCTCTACTTAAAGATTATCGAAATCAGTGAATAAATCAAACGTACTTACCTGCTATGAAGGTCGCCATCTTGAATTTCCCCATAATGCATTGCAACATTTGAAGTAATCCATAACTTACTATATCATCGCTTTTAAAGAGGTAAATTGAAATTTGGTTCTTAAAAAATGATTTGTGTTCTTTCTTGTTGTATTTACATGTGTGAAGACTATTTTTGATCCAGCTTAATATTTTTAATATGACTTTTGAAAACATGCCTCGTTTTCATGCAGAAGCGAATTTTGGTGATATTTCAGCCAGTAAAATATACAAGAAAGCTACTCTTTAGGGGTTGCTATCATAACATTTTGTAATCACCCCCAACTTAGCTTCAAATTTGTCACACTCTCAGCTGGTCCCTCTGAGTGGTACATCTGAGAGGGTCTGGCCCATGGACTACATGTTAACTAATAAATTTATAATCCGTTAGTGAAATATTCAAGGCTCACCAACCTCTATTAAGCGGCCAACCCGTATTAAGCGGCCATCTACCATTTCCCCAAGGGTAGCCCATTGTATCATATGTAAACCAAAAATAATTGCACAGCGCGAAAAGACCTACAATAGGTACGAGTTTAGCGTTACAGTATTACGCAGGGCATGTAGGTAGCAGTGGTCTATTAAAAGATGACAACACGGGCAATGGTTAACTATTTATTCTTTTCATTGCTTAATTTAATCTCTTCCTACTCAACGAGATTGTGTGCTCCCTGTGGTTCCAAGCCATACGAAGCCTTACCTATTAGGATAGAAATTGTCGTACCCCTACCCACTAAAATGGGATGAGAGCATTGCGTGACGAACAAACAAGGAACCGCTGCAAGCAAGGATTCAAGCAGCAACAGATCAAACGATGATCAAACGTAATATTGTGGTGTAGTGCAAAGCAAGCAACTATCTACAAATCACTGAGCCGTTTTTGACTTAGATGCAGTGGTGATCATATTTGTCGAAAGAGGGTCACAGATTCATGGTATTCGACCATTAAACAAGTTGACAGTTGGCGATGTACACCGGATGGTGTGTAAACAAAAGCAAACTTCTGCTTTATGTGTGACGAATGGTGACAGAAACACGTCAAATCGGCTTTTGGACCTGCCTTTGCAGAAAATAAGGTTAGAACATTTCGAAATTATCAGCTCTGTGTCTATTTCAACTTAATATAGCTCAAGACATGTGGCGCGAGCTAAAATATATGTCTAACCCGTAAATTAAAATTTGACGACGGATGGTCAAATATCTGCATTTTTAACGTACTTTGAAAAGCTCTCGCGTCGCTCACAATCATTTGCCCAAAGAAATTTTTACAGGAATCCGTAGACCATCCTTCTGCCATTCAACCACCAGAAGCTTAATCAATTTGAAGGTTTCGCGCATGGTGAAAATCAATTATTTTTACGAAGTACTTTTAAGTGAATAAAATACATGTCTTTGAAATTTAATTATTTTGCACCCAACAAAAACCGCAACATTCCCTAAAATCAACCCAGTACACGATTAAACATTGCACAAAAATATTTGAGTATTTTAAAGACGGAGGAATGATGTGGTTTTGCATGCGAGGCTCTCAAACTTGTTTGATAAAATGGTACGTCAAATGACGATTTTAACGGAATTTGGTAATTTGCATATTTCTTTAATATAAAAGGATATTTTGCCAAAAAAAGTATCCAGTAGTTTTTGTCATGCCCTAGCCTATCTACCATAGGAATATGAGCGAAATCGAATTTTCGACCCCTGCCGAGTTATTTTCCATATTTATGGACAGGGACTTGAAGGTTAGGCTTTCCACAATTATAAACAAAAAACAACTCTATGAAAACATGAAGAAGAATATAAGCCGAAAATTACAGGAACAAACACTAACCGTCTTACCGACAGTTTCGTCCTAAATAATTCAGCAATGCGACATAATAATAAAACATTTATCTACGTCTGCTTCTTCAAATCAGCCATTTGGTGTTGAAAAATGGCGATTGTAAAAACCGTCTAACACGAGCACGCTTTCAAACACGTGAACTTCGCAAGTATGGCGGACGTCTGCCAGCAATAGGTTCTCAAAAGTAGCTACAAATCTCGATTGTTGGATAGAAAATTTATACGTTTTTAAATGTAATCGATTTAAAAATCGATTTTTCAGTAAATCTATTTTTTGTTAGTATAAATCTACCAGCGCCCTATGACGAATGCCGTTCTCTGATTGGCTACGCTACTCACTATCTGTTCTGTGATAGATAGTGATTAGCGTCGCGGTGAGCCCTTGTTAACAAAATGGCGGCCTCTTCTTGGCTTTTTCGAAGTGTCTGTGAAAAGGATTTAGATATATTTTCGAACGAATAGTAGATTTACACTAAAACAGTTAGATTATTCGCTCTCGCTGTCGCTGTCGCTGTCGCTGTCGCTGTCGCTGTCGCTGTCGCTCTCGCTGTCGCTCTCGCTGTCGCTCTCGCTGTCGCTCTCGCTGTCGCTCTCGCTGTCGCTCTCGCTGTCGCTCTCGCTGTCGCTCTCGCTGTCGCTCTCGCTGTCGCTCTCGCTGTCGCTCTCGCTGTCGCTCTCGCTGTCGCTCTCGCTGTCGCTCTCGCTGTCGCTCTCGCTGTCGCTCTCGCTGTCGCTCTCGCTGTCGCTCTCGCTGTCGCTCTCGCTGTCGCTCTCGCTGTCGCTCTCGCTGTCGCTCTCGCTGTCGCTCTCGCTGTCGCTCTCGCTGTCGCTCTCGCTGTCGCTCTCGCTGTCGCTCTCGCTGTCGCTCTCGCTGTCGCTGTCGCTGTCGCTGTCGCTGTCGCTCTCGCTGTCGCTCTCGCTGTCGCTCTCGCTGTCGCTCTCGCTGTCGCTCTCGCTGTCGCTCTCGCTGTCGCTCTCGCTGTCGCTCTCGCTGTCGCTCTCGCTGTCGCTCTCGCTGTCGCTCTCGCTGTCGCTCTCGCTGTCGCTCTCGCTGTCGCTCTCGCTGTCGCTCTCGCTGTCGCTCTCGCTGTCGCTGTCGCTGTCGCTCTCGCTGTCGCTCTCGCTGTCGCTCTCGCTGTCGCTGTCGCTGTCGCTGTCGCTGTCGCTGTCGCTGTCGCTCTCGCTGTCGCTGTCGCTGTCGCTCTCGCTGTCGCTCTCGCTGTCGCTCTCGCTGTCGCTCTCGCTGTCGCTCTCGCTGTCGCTCTCGCTGTCGCTCTCGCTGTCGCTCTCGCTGTCGCTCTCGCTGTCGCTCTCGCTGTCGCTCTCGCTGTCGCTGTCGCTGTCGCTCTCGCTGTCGCTCTCGCTGTCGCTCTCGCTGTCGCTCTCGCTGTCGCTCTCGCTGTCGCTCTCGCTGTCGCTCTCGCTGTCGCTCTCGCTGTCGCTCTCGCTGTCGCTCTCGCTGTCGCTCTCGCTGTCGCACTCGCTGTCGCTCTCGCTGTCGCTCTCGCTGTCGCTCTCGCTGTCGCTCTCGCTGTCGCTCTCGCTGTCGCTCTCGCTGTCGCTCTCGCTGTCGCTCTCGCTGTCGCTCTCGCTGTCGCTCTCGCTGTCGCTCTCGCTGTCGCTCTCGCTGTCGCTCTCGCTGTCGCTCTCGCTGTCGCTCTCGCTGTCGCTGTCGCTGTCGCTGTCGCTGTCGCTGTCGCTGTCGCTGTCGCTCTCGCTGTCGCTGTCGCTGTCGCTCTCGCTGTCGCTCTCGCTGTCGCTCTCGCTGTCGCTCTCGCTGTCGCTCTCGCTGTCGCTCTCGCTGTCGCTCTCGCTGTCGCTCTCGCTGTCGCTCTCGCTGTCGCTGTCGCTGTCGCTGTCGCTGTCGCTCTCGCTGTCGCTGTCGCTGTCGCTCTCGCTGTCGCTCTCGCTGTCGCTCTCGCTGTCGCTCTCGCTGTCGCTCTCGCTGTCGCTGTCGCTGTCGCTCTCGCTGTCGCTCTCGCTGTCGCTCTCGCTGTCGCTCTCGCTGTCGCTCTCGCTGTCGCTCTCGCTGTCGCTCTCGCTGTCGCTCTCGCTGTCGCTCTCGCTGTCGCTCTCGCTGTCGCTCTCGCTGTCGCTCTCGCTGTCGCTCTCGCTGTCGCTCTCGCTGTCGCTCTCGCTGTCGCTCTCGCTGTCGCTCTCGCTGTCGCTCTCGCTGTCGCTCTCGCTGTCGCTCTCGCTGTCGCTCTCGCTGTCGCTCTCGCTGTCGCTCTCGCTGTCGCTCTCGCTGTCGCTCTCGCTGTCGCTCTCGCTGTCGCTCTCGCTGTCGCTCTCGCTGTCGCTCTCGCTGTCGCTCTCGCTGTCGCTCTCGCTGTCGCTCTCGCTGTCGCTCTCGCTGTCGCTCTCGCTGTCGCTCTCGCTGTCGCTCTCGCTGTCGCTCTCGCTGTCGCTCTCGCTGTCGCTCTCGCTGTCGCTCTCGCTGTCGCTCTCGCTGTCGCTCTCGCTGTCGCTCTCGTGATAGTTGACTCGGGCTGCGCCCTCGTCAACTATCACACATTGTAATTCACCACTAAATTTTCTCCGATTCTTATTGGTTTAAATTGATCACGTGACACGATAGTGTTCATCCGCGGAGAGACACTATCAGCCCATAGTGCCCGTCCGAGGAAAATACCCGGATGGAGAGTACTCGTCCGTGAAAAATTTTCTGTAAACAAGCGAGCTGATAAAAAATTAAACAATTGAAATGGTCTTAGGTGGGTTTTGTTTATTTTCCTTCTAAATTTTACATTTGGCTTTGACGGCTTTCATCTAAAAAAGTCGAAAATAATTCGATCTGATTTTTGAACTGGCGCGCGGAAGAAAATTTAGTGGTGAACAACAAAGACAATAGAGTGTTTATGTCTCGGAACTATCGGTCTGATAATTGCCCCTTGGAAATCTGATGTTCTTAAAACTAGTATATTTGCCCTCGAAGCTTCGCTTCTTTGGCAAATATTTGTTTCAAGAACATCAAATCTTCGCGGGGCAACTATCAGCCGATAATTCCTCGACAGAAACACAATTGTTTAAATAGAAATCTTGAGCTCATAATCTAATTGCTTCTTATAATACCCTGATGTACAATGCAAAATGTTTGGTTATTTTATTTCTGGGTGCTATGGATCTAATTTATATACTGATTGTAAAAAAGAAACTTCGATTCGCGAACAATTGGCAACATATACGTTCTTACAACTTGATGTTGTTCGAATTCAAAATATACATAAGCAAAATACAAGGAAAACAGCGTAACGTAGGTTGCAAACAACTAAAACTGACAAATTGATTAGGTGATTGTTAGAGAAACATGTTATTCAACCCCTGTCCTTAATTGCTCTGTCAATGAACTGACGATAACACCGGCACCATTTGAAGAGCTCTTTCTGCGGAACACAATTTTAGACACATCAAGATAAACAAAACAAAGCAAAGACAAACCAGGCCGCTTTCGGCGTGGTATTATTATACGTATTCAAGCAAAAAAAAAAATCAAAAAAGAAAAAGAAAAAAAGTGAAAGCTATAAGAGCTATTCAAAAAGCCGAAAGGGTATTGCTTTCAATTTCAAGTTCCTTCCTGAAAATGGAAATATCTTTACGTCTCGTACAATTAGCGATCTTCTTATGTCCTCTGTGACGTCATCAATTTAAATGTCACAACAGGCGGTTTTGGATATTGATGGCATTCTGACGTAGCAAATGGGAAAACAACTTCATCAGTTTTAGTGCAAAAATGGTGGTAAAATGGCCCATTATACCTATAATTGATCAAGGTCCCATATCTAGGCATTGCCCATAATTAACACCCAACTTTGAGCACCAGCTTTTTACGGCAGGCATGATTTCAATCTTGGCTTATTCCCAAATAGGTGCGGTGCAACGTCCGGCTTAGCTCAAGGTATGGTAGCATCCGCCATACCTTGAGGATTGTTTTTCCTCACTTTACTTTGCACGCTGCTTTCGGCATGGTTTGGAGCGGTGGTTATTACGATGGAAGAAGGCTGCTGCAGGTCTAGGCCTTCAAAGGAACTGTTGCATTGCTCAAGCACGGGGGCAGAAGATGACTTTTTCAAAATAGCTTCATTCCGTGTTCCATGAACAGAATGTAAAACCACTGGTGGATTGAACGATCATGATTGTGGGACAAGCATAGTAGGTTTATTGTCTATGTTATTGAGCTCCGCAGGATCCTTTCGCGTGATAAATCGAGCGGCATCAACTGCCGGCTGAAATTTTTGAGGCGGAGATTTCATTCCCACCAGCTTGAGAATGGCAATTCTGAAACGGCGATCTCTATACCAGTAGAGCAGCGGATTCAATAAAGAGTTCAGTTGCGTTGCTGCCCATGTAAATCGGAAAGCGACATTTGTATTAAAGACCAAGAAAACGTTTCCTAAGAAGGCAACCACAGTTATTGGGAGAAAAGAGAGTATTAAAACGGCGGTTAATAAGCCAGTCGTCACTGCAACTTTAGATTCACGCTTCAATTTCATGAGAGCGTTGACTTGACTGATTTCGTTTGTTTTCAAATTGCGTATTCCAAGGTAAACCTTTCGGTAGAAATATGCAATAAGTATTACACAAGCTGTCCATACAAAAGACCACACAGTTAACAAGGCGGCCAAAAATCTACTATCCACACCGAGCACTAACGTCAAAAAGTCTGGAACCGACGGGAGAAGCGCTGAGAGCCAGGCAGCCGTAGCAAGGTTTTTGAGACGCCTTTTTGTGACAATAATCTTGTAGTTCATCCATTTTTGGATTGCCACGTACCTCTCCCAAGCAATAATAGTCAAGTGATGTAAGGTAGCTGAGAAGAGAAAGGGGCCAAAACAACGACTCGCCAACAGTAACGAGCACACATGCTCAAACGAAAGCCGAAGGAATATAAAGACATCAACAGTGATAGATAGCGGCATAACCGTAAGGCCGACTAGAAGATCTGTAACTGCCAAGCTGGACAACAAAATGTGTGGAAGGTTTTGCAGCTCTTTCCTTTGCTTTATGGCTATGATCACCAAAGCGTTTAAAAGAATGGTAGAGAGTGAAGCAATTAATGTCATGACGGCTATGATTAAGTGAAAATGGGAGTCACTTAAGTTCCATGATAGGTTTGGAGAGTACCGGCAATAAAATGTGGAATTGGAAGAGTTGATGGTTGTTGCAGTGTTGCTCGGACGCATTTTGGTGTGGTATGAAGAAAGAACCTCTATTGGAGACCTACAATGACTGTACAACAACCTGCCGCCTTTGATCTGTCGCTTACAAGAACGACGAGTCTTCCGTTTTGAAGTCTTTCTGGTCCTTTAAACCTATAACGTTTAAGAATAAAATACGTAATATTTACCACTCGGAACCTCTTTCCTAAAAATATATTTGTCACGACCATTTCCATATCAAGCCCATTTGTATTGGTTGTGAATTCTTTAAAAAATTCTTTCTAGCAAAATTTGACTTACTACAGATAAGACCAATTTTATTGATAGTCGGGGTTGTCGATGAGGCCAAAACATCAGAATAGACAAATTTCGATGTATCAAAATTCAGCCGAAAACAATAGACCTCAACACGAGGCTCCGGGGAATAAACCCCGCAAACTCTGTTTTTATTCCTCGGAGCCTCGCACTGCGGTCTATTGTTTTAGGCGGAATTTTAACATATCGAAATTGGTCTATTACAACAATGGACATGAAAAAGTCCTTATAGGAGAATAATTGCAGCAACTTGCAGTTATTGTCTTAACTACTGCAAGTATCACTTTAGCTGGGTTGTCTTGCTCGTATTTCCATTTTACACCAAGCATGTAAGAAAAAATATCGTCCTTTAAGTTCATTCCCCAGTATTGCACTGTGCATCCCTACTGCGCATAATTTCACACGTGATTAGCGCGCGCGCATTAAAAAATGGCGGCTTTTTCTTTACGGCTGGACCTCGCCATAGAGGTAAATCGTCATTTCCTCGTAAACGAGTGCGGTGACCTATCATTTTTTCTGTTGTTTTGAATTGAGTAATAAATTTCTCTGTGTAAAATAAATATGGACCAATTCTCAGTGTAGGACGATAAACAATCGTCGGAAACGTGACTTTAGCAAGCAATCGTGACTATACTCATGATGATATTATAAGGATTTATTGGGTGCAAACAAGGTGCTGTTGCTCCTAAACGAACATGGCGACACCATCAACAAGAGAAACAATCAACAGGTAAAGTTTGACAAAAATCTCAGTGCGGGTTCGATTTCAGTGGAATGACCTTAATTGTAGCTAATGTAGCTGATGTTCCAGTTTTGCCGTAACTTTGAATGTATTGACCTAAATGAATCGTCTGTTAACTTTTCCCAATTCCGCTTTTTTTAGGGCGCATTACATCCAATATACCCAAACTGAGTCGATTGTATGGCCACCATGCTTTATCAGTCTTTTACCCAGCTTTAATTTCTTTTAACTTCGAATTTGGTTTGTGAAAGCATTTAAGAATTGCATTTAGCATTGTCATCTGAAATAGAGATCGATAGAAAAAGTGTCGGCAATGCAAAGAGTTGATTACTCCAATGGAAAAAAAAAAAAAAATGAAAATGAAATATCGTTTGGTACCGCAGCTGTCGCTTTCATTTAAGTCTGTTAGGTACTTTCAATTTGACAATTAAAAGTTTCAAACATTTGGTAAATAGAACGAAAATCATCGAGGTAAATTGGATAAACTGTTTGTTTCTAGAAGGAGTGTTGGCCTGCTAACAGATAATGAGTATTTCAAGGTAGGCGGAAACTTTGGTTAATTTGGTTAGTCTTTCTCCCAATATTTATAGGTCAAGAAGTCAAATAGCGAGTAAAATTAAACCGTTAAACAACTTATTAGAAGACAATGATTGGAACCAAACTTGCAGGTAATAAACATGGTTTTGAATTTTTCACCCCTGAGCAGTGCTTCCTGTGATGTTATTTTATCTCTATAAATTTTTGATCGAGAGAAAACCCAAAATCTAGAAGCATATCTTTGTGCGGTAGGTTACACAGCTGGGTGACAAGATGTGAAATTCTAATGTGAAATTAGTGTGCAGACTCTTTATTACTTAGAGTGATAATAGTTTTGTCATATTCCTGTCTTTTCACCTGGAAAGGCCCTGATTCAATTCTGTAATTCCTCGACTCATTTAGTTCAATGTATAAATAACAACATTCAGTTCCATGCTACCATACCGATTTATCAGGAACATAATTGTCAGGACAAAATTTAAAACATTTAGGAGTATATTACATCTAAAACTGCCCTTACCTGAGATTCACGAAAATAAAATACTACCGGCGACGGGGCTCAGGTAATCGGCTGTGTTCTTAAAGAGGCTTTCGATTTAGTCCGCAGAAATAGTAGTAAAGGGCGTCTATAGGGGCAGTAACCAATCAGGAGCCAGGGATGATACCACGTGACCAACTTTTTCCCATACATTCTCTTAAATTTGAAAATCCAAGATGGCGGATGTTTTTTAAAATGCGTCTGCAGTGACGTCACAGGTCAGCGGCCTTTTTCATCACAGGTCACGTGCGTGCCCAAATAAGGCGATAGCCAATCCATGAGATCGAGGTTGTGACGCGCATGCCCAAATAAGGCGATAGCCAATCCATGAGATCGAGGTTGTGACGCGCATGTCCAAATAAGGCGATAGCCAATCCATGAGATCGAGGCTATCACGTGCATGAAATCGAGGTTCGGATGGGAATAAAAGGGTTTGCGTGAGTGTCGAGTGAGTATTGTTGTTTTGAGCTAGGCGACTAGAAGATGTCTTCAGAGGAGAGCGAGACGAAGGTGAATAGTGTTTCTGAAGAGGAGAAGATAGAAGAACTTGCCGCGAGGGTGATGGATGCTGTTCATGACGGTATTCTTGGAAAGATAATGAAATGCGCCGTTTCTCACGCTATGGATGTCGTTCTGAGGAAAGAGGTGGTGAAGCTGGTGGATGAGGTGATGAGGTTCAGAAGAATGCTGTCTGAGAAGATGTTTGATGACCAGTCCATCTCGTTTAAAGACCCTGTGTGTTTGGAGAAGTTGTCGGATGGATTTGAGGACGGATGGGAAGCGTGGAAGAGCAGTTGGGAGGACCGAGACGAGTTGGCGTACCGAGCATTTATCAAACAAATTGTAAAAACACCAGAATCAGAGGAGTGAAAAAACATTTTTATTCATGCCTGTAACACTAATAAAGATCCTTTAACGAGAGAATGTACATGGTTTGTTGCGTGATTTTTTCGTCGGGGTGGGGTTCGTCCAAACGGATTTTACAGGCCAGGGGTCTCTAAAAAGAAAAAAGAAAAAATTTAATGCCCCGACCAGGAATCGAACCTGGGTCTTTGAGGCCACAACTCAACGTC
The DNA here is from genome assembly GCF_042242905.1 of Orbicella faveolata. Lineage (NCBI taxonomy): Eukaryota > Metazoa > Cnidaria > Anthozoa > Scleractinia > Merulinidae > Orbicella > Orbicella faveolata. Next base: position 10,522,089 of record NW_028301553.1, read on the forward strand.
TTAACCATTAGACCATCGAAGCGCTTACCTCTTTAGGACTTGGTTTTGGGATTGTCATCGGGAGGCAGTCCGAAATTCACGGCTTTGCAATGAGGGCAGAGCCTTTCGGAGGGTTTCAACCGCTCAGTGTGGAGGGCTTTACAGGTTCCGTGAAAGAATTGGTCGCAACAGGGTGTCAGGAAGTAGTCTCTGATACTGTGTTTGAAAGTGTATCCTTCCTTGCACCATAGACATTGAGGGTTAGGAAATCGAGACATGGAGTCTGAAAATAGAACAAAAACAACTTTTTATTGGTCATTCCACTTATTACAGGGTGGGACGTGTGCACGGTCCTATTGACCGGCGCCCTCTTTTTCTTCGGGATATCAATCAATAAACGATTATTATAGTACTTTCAACCATTGTGATCAAGTAACGATGCGAGCCATGATCGACGCGGAGGACAAATTACCCAACGTGTAAATAGTGTGAAATAAAAATCAGAGTGTGTTTTTACAAAAAAAACTGTGTCTGTCTTTTTCTTAGTTTGGGGCCTGTCCATTGATCAGTATGGCTTCGGCGACTCCTCGTGGGTATTCGTCGATCCATTGAAAGAACTTGCAGGTACGCTTGGGACACTTGAGATAGAGCCTGTCTGGGTTGGACTGGGAGTGGGAGGTGGCTAAGACCAGGGATTTGCTGCATAGACATCGGAAACGAGCCGGGTCGATGTTCCTGTAGCAGGGGTGGGTCTGTTCTTCGACGCGTCTCAGGTAAGTGCCCACCTCTTTGACGCCACAGGTCACATAACACTTGGTGTAGAATCTGGAAGAGGGGCATCGGTAATACTCCCACCAGGTACCACCGTCTGGGGTTTTCACTCTTCCATATTCCATGGGTACCATACAACGCGGACAAGTGGGATCTTGTGGTTTCAGTTGGTTCAGGAACTGATCGGGGTCGAATTCCTCCAACACTTGGACTTCGGTGAATTCTCCTCGGTCATCCACTTCAGGTGATACTTCTACGAGGTCGTCTTTCTTGAATTTGTCGAGTCCCATGGCTTCCAGGACTTGCACGGTTCGAGGAGGTGAGTCTCTGATCACGGTCATGCATCCGCCTTGAATGGCAGGTAGCTTTGAGTCTGTGAAGATAGAGATTGAGTTAGTATCCCAACAAGGTGTTTTCACGTCGCATGGTTTCTAGGATGTGGGTGGTTTTTCGCACGTTCTTGGGGGTTGGTCTTTGCCTTCGCCTGTCATGGTTACTTTTCATTTGGCTTCTACATTCTTGACGTTGGATCGAAAAGGCGCTCCAGGGTCGCGAGAAGCCTTTGAGAGGGACGGTGGTCCAACTGACCGAGTCCGGGGTGATTTCTTTGAAGAGGACGCGTTCGTTGAAACGGAGTCTGGCACGAGGTTTTTTGAATAACCATCTATCTTAAGTGGATTGTAGTTGTTTACCTCCTACTTCTCCTTCCACTCTCTTGGGTAAGAGCAGTTCCAGTTTCTTTTTGGACGATTTTTTCTTTTTCCTGACGGGTTCGACGTGTGAATCCATGACGACTTCTGCTGAAAAGTGACTCGTGATGGAATGCGTGGTTCGACTTTATGGACGTTTTTGACGACCAATCAGTGACGTGTGGTGTGATGGGATCATGTGACGGTCTTCGTTCCGATTGGCGGGATCTGAAGTGGGCACGTGATCCGTGAAAGTACGGAGTGAAAGTGGATCCACGGCGCGGGTATAAAAGGAGCCCGTTGGACGCAGCGAATCATTCTCGACTTGCTCTTGACGCGGTGATGACCTGTAGGATTTTGGATGAGAGAGACGTGCAAGAGATCCTTGAAGATCTTAGACAACAGTTGAATCGAGCTTCTGACGTTTTGGATACAATCGAAAAAGAAGGCGAAAGACCGTTACACGGGAGGATAATTGAATTGGCGTTACGTCTTGTCTCTCCTTTGTACTATAGGCTCCAGAGGCACTTGATTGACTGGTGCGACCGTAGTTGCTATCCTCATTTGTCGGGCTTGGAGGTCACCAAGTTGGCAGATCGAGAAGGAAAGAAGTTTAACGAGTTTGTCTGAGGGTGTCAAGATGACTTACTATAGCAACTCGAACCAGATTCGGGACCTCGTGGAGCAGATCGTGGATCAGAAGGTACACACTTTAAGAGATCTCGATGCTATTCCGGAGGCTAAAGTGGACATGTACATTTTTGACAATCTCTTCGAACCGTTAGGTCAAATACCCGATAGTCTGTGGTCTTTTGAGCTCTTGATGAGACGTCGTCCTGACTGGGGTGGTACGATTTTGGAGATGATGAAAAAGAACGAACACGTGTTTTTGTTCTGTGGTGAGTGGTGTCGCGTGATGTATAGAAGTGGTAGCGGTCAATTCAAATTCGTTCATTGTCGGGATCCCACCCTGGACGCCGAGCGTGCCTGTTTGATCGCCACAGATCACCTCACGTACATGATGAGCGATGTCATCCGTGATCTGTTTGAACCCTTGCGGTTCGCTCGCGACCTGTCACGACGGGTGAGGGAGTCGGACCAGAGTCCAAAGGTGGAGGAGATACTGACGTTCAACAGGTGCGCTCACAAGGAAACGTGTCTGAAGTTGGAAGAGTTGATCTACGATATCATGCGTCAGCGTGATCTGTGGAAGGATCGGTTTTTCTTCCGTGCCCTTGAAGCGGAGGAGGATGACCTGTGTGGTGAGTGTAGAGAGAGTATGCGTCAAGCATTCTATGTGAAGGGGGACGAGGAGGAAGCCCTGAAGTGGAGACCCGGTAAATGTGATTGGAGAAATTGTAAATATTATGCCATGGATACCTATGAGGAAGACTGTGATAATGAGTACGGTCAAGATTGTAAGAACACGGACTATGCTCATTACTTTTCAGATTCGGACTAAGTCTTTTTTTCGCCTTCTTTTTCGTGTTATCCAATCAGAGTCGATTTTTACGTAAGAACCAATCAGGCACGACGTTTTTGTACATATAAGAAAGTGTGAATAAAGAATTGGGTTCAAATCATTATGTCTCATGCTTTGAGTTGGTTGATCTCGAGAATGTGTACGACCATAGCCGATCGATGGTGTTGGACGACCTTGTGTTCCAAGTGCACTAGTGTCTACGAGCGATACGGTAAGGGTGAACCCATCCCCGACCATTTCAGCGATTCGCCCTTGGAGGTGTTTGACTATACCGACGTCGAACCCAACGTGATGCGTTTTGTCGTTTATATCTTGTGGTTGAAACGGCAACCCGATTCATTTAAGAAGTATCTCGAGGTACGGGAGCAACGTTTCGAGTTGTGGAGACAGTGCGTGTACAAACTTTATCGACTATGAAGAAAGGTCAAAAGAAGAAGCAAAAGCCGCTTTCGACCGGAACGTTACTGGGACGGTATCGGGATCCTTCCAGACCCGGTAGTCTAGGCGGTCTGACGCGATTCGCCCAGGCCAATAAGATCTCGGTACGACGTGCTCGCGAGGTCCTGCAACGGGATTTGGGGTACACGTTGCACAAACCCAGACGTCGTCGTTTTCCCACGGTCCCGGTGGTGGTGTTCGGCATCGACGAGCAGTGGACGGCCGACCTGATCGAGGTGATCAATATTTCGAGGTACAATCGAGGGTATCGTTACCTCTTGACGGTGGTGGACGTGTTTTCCAAGCACGCCTGGGTCCAGCCCTTGAAGAGCAAGACGGGTAAAGCGGTGACGGAAGCCATGGCTAAGATCTTGAAAGGAGGTAGAAGACCCATCAATCTCCAGACGGACGACGGGAAGGAATTCTACAACAAGACGTTTCAGGATTTGATGAAGCAGAAAGGCATTCATCATTTTTCGACGCGCGGGGATACGAAATCCAGTGTAGTGGAACGGTTTAATCGGACCCTGAAAGAACGTTTGTACCGGTACTTCACCGTGAAGAATACTATGACGTATGTGCCCGTGTTACAAGATCTGGTCCGAGGGTACAATCGATCGTATCATCGCAGTATCAAGATGGCTCCCGATCAAGTGACTTTAGCCAATAGCGAGGACGTGTGGGAGACTCTTTACGGAAAAAAGAAAAAAGGGACATTGAAGAAACCGCAACTCAAAGTCGGGGATCGTGTGAGACTGAACAAGAAGTTCCGTCAATTCAAGAAAGGGTATTTACCCGGTTGGACCGAAGAGGTGTTTGTGATACGCCGAGTGCGTCCTGGGAAGGTCACCACGTACAAGGTGGAAGAATGGGACGGCACGGCGGTCGAGGGCACGTTTTACGCGCAAGATTTGCAAAAGGTGGACGTGAAAGACGACGATCTGTTCCGCATCGACAAGATCGTCAAACGAAAAGGGGATAAAGTCTTGGTGCGTTGGAAAGGTTGGCCAGTCAAGTACGACAGTTGGGTGGATAAAAAAGGCTTGTACGTGACCCAAAAGCCCAAGACGAAAAAATGAAAGACTTTTACGTGCAGTTGATGAGCAATGCCAGCACGAGCGAGTTCACGGACAACAAGGCCCACAGTTTCAAGAACCGTCTGCCGTATCCGCTCCTGTTTGAATCCGACAAGGAATGGAAAGTGGGATTGGCGAGCGTGTCTTACCCGATTCCTCCGTCACGACCGCATCAAGTACCAGTCCCTCAAGCGCACGACTTTGACGACGACGACTACGTGTTTGGCCTGGATTGGACCATTGAAACGTTCAGGTTGCTAGACGACGGGATTACGTGGAGTCCTTATCGATACCCCGTGACATTTTACGTCAGCGGAAAGGAACTGAACCGTAACCGACACAAAGTGACGAGTGGCAGATCTCTCATGCAATACCTCATCCATCGTTTTCACGAACGCCTGTATCATTACATGGATCACGCCAACGAAAGTCTACGAGCACCGAACGGAAAAAAATACTACCCCGTGTTCCGATGGGAGGGGAACGATTTGATTATCGATAACACCGACACGTTCCTCGACGAGTCCGGAGACAGAAAACGTCCCAGAGTGTATTTTGGTACTAAACTGGTCAAGAAGTTGGGTTTGATTCGCGAGGAATCGTATTACTCCGTTCACTTGAACGTGAATATGATCAAGATCTTTCCCGACGACAAAGTCCCGTCTGATTTCAAGAAAGACTGGACCAACCATGACAGCAATCGATCTCGTGAATTTTGGAATTTGGACAGCCACGGGACGTTACAGCTCAGTCCCTATTGCAACTGGCGCTTCAGTTACTTGGACGAGGAATACGCCAAGACCTACAATCGTGGAGTCGTCGTTCATCCGGACCTCCCTCCGCCTCGGAGTCCCATGTACCTGTATTCGAATGTGGGTCGTAGCACCATCACGGGGAATCGCGTGACGGATCTCTTGAGAGAAGTCCCCCACGACTCGCTCAAGACGACGTACGAACCGACTCAGATTCAATATAAACCCGTGCGCAGCAACGTCTTGGATATAGTGGAGGTGCAATTGGCCGAGAACGACGGAAGACTGGTGGACTTTACCTCGGGCGTGACGTCGGTGACATTACACTTTAAGGATGAATGAGTCTGTCGACGACTTTTACGTGCAACTGATGAGCAATGCCAGCACGAGCGAGTTCCCGGACAACAAGGCCCACGGTTTCAAGAACCGTCTACCGAACCCGTTGCAGTTGAGAGAGCCGGGATGGAAAGTGGGTATCAGCGACCTCTCGTTTCCGTCCGCGACGCGAAAGATGGACTTGAAAGATTCTCTTCTGTTTGAAATCTGGTGGATCGACATGGTGAACGCCTCCATAAACCTATACAGTCGGGTCTCTTCAGCGACGCGAGAGGGCGATTTGGAGTTCACGCCGAGGACCGGTACCGAGTTGATGAACGCGATACGAGATCGATACATGCGTAGGATGAGAGATCGAACGGATGCCGACGTGACGATGTACAAGAAAAAGAGCAAACCCGACGATCCCACCGAATTGCTGTACACGGTCATGCATCGGGCCGAGCATGGAGAATGCGTCCTGGACAATTCGAGAACGTGCCTTAGCCTCCTGATCAACGGTAAACGCGTCTACCCGCAGATGAACATCGGCATCGAATTGGCCAAGAAGATGAAATGGGTGAAGATGGGAAGATTACAGAACGGACAACCGGGTTACGTCTTGGGACCCCACCTGAGGAAAGAATTTCCCAAGGAAGTCGTACCCACGGCCACGGACTTGATCATAGCTCAGAATGACGGGGACGAGACATTTTACAAGATCGACCCCGACACCTTACATTTGAGTTGTTTCATCAATTGGGTGTTCACGGATTTGGATCGCAGTTACGAGGAAGCGTTCGGTCACGAGCGTCGTTCCTTGTTCGTGTATTCGAATGTGGGACAGAGTATGGTGACGGGGAATCAAGTCACGGACCTGTTGAAACAGGTTCGTTACGATCCTGACGTGATCGACCTTCAACCGAGACACATCCTATATCTACCGGTGCGCACGACCTTTTTGGACATTGTAGAGACGCAGGTATCTGAGAACGACGGACGACTGGTGGACTTTGCGTCGGGCGTGACCACGATCACGTTGCATTTCAAGAAAGGATGAGTGATTTTTACGTCAGCTTACCCAGTCACAGCAGTAAGAGCGAGTTCCCGGACAACAAGTCGAACCATTTCAAGATCAGGTTACCACACCCCTTACGCCTGAATGGAGACGGAGGATGGAGAGTGGGAATGAGTAGCATCTCTCTACCTGACGCGAGAGTGACGATCTCATCCCTGTCGAATGAAGAAGGTGAAGCTAAGGTTGTATTGGCTTTCACATTATGGCGACGAGTTGATCAACCTACTTCGAACATCTATACGGTGGGAAGAGCCTCATTCGACACTGAAGACCTCAAGGAGGTATTTTACAACGTGAGTGGTGTTGGATTCATGAAATCCATGATCGCTTATTTCAAGCGACAACGCATCTACGCGAATAATGGTCCTAAATTGGGATCCCAATACTTCAACAGTGATGGTAAAAGAACCTACGTCAAGTTCAAGTGGGAAGGCGAAGACCTTGTTACAGACAATAAGGACATCTTAAGGCCCTACAGTGACCAGCCGGCTTTGTGGTTCAACGTCGCTTTGGCTGAGAAATTGGGATGGATCAAGAAGGATGGAGATAATTACAGTCTGGGACCTAACTTACAGATTGAATTTTTTGAAGATAAAATTCCTGATATTGGCGTCGTGTCTGACTTACATGACGATGATGGCTTTCCTGTGTTTTGGTCTGTCTCATTACCTATTAAGGGTCAAAAATATTTGAAACTCAGCATCTATTGCAATTGGCGTTTTCTGAACCTGAACAAAGCGTTCGAGGTCTTGGTGGGAAGCAGTTCGCGTTCCTTGTTCGTCTACTCGGACGTGGCTAGAAGTGGCGTGGTGGGAAATCAAGTCACGGATTTACTGAGAGAGGTCAACTTGATTCGAAGAGGTGCGGGTGTTCAGTATTTCGAGCCTTACCACATTCAATATATTCCCGTGCGCAAAGACGTCATTGACATAATAGAGGTGCAAGTGGCTGAGACAACTGGAGAACTGACGACCTTTGGACCTGGCAATACGATCGTGACGTTACACTTTAAGAAAGAATGATCGGTGGAACGTTGGTACGATTTCATCCCGATAAAATGAGGCAATCCGGAGACGGATTCGGCATGGCTTGGAGAGGTGTCAAGAAACGAGGTCCCGGCATTCTCCGAGACTTTATCACCGAGGCGGCCACGGAAGGTCTGAAAGGTTTAAATTCGGGCAGCAAGGGAGGAAAGCCCAATTGGAGAGGTGGACTCGCCGGGGTCAAGAGAGGAGCGACACGGGCCGTGAAACGTAAAGCGACGCAAGAGATCAAACGGGCGTTGGCGAAAAAAGTGAGAAAAGACCTCTTTGGAGTATGAATCCCATTTACTCGAGGCGCGTGAGACTTATCCCAATACGACGAACGCATAAAGGTGGATCGATCTTCCCGTCCCGATCAAAACGCCCGAACTATCGTTGGGTGCAGTCGGCCCTGAGAAGGAGACGAAGACGACGACGACGTAGACGATGACGGACCTCGTGGCTCATGCCCGTTCGGCGGGGGTTCGTAACCCTCGTCTGAACATGTTCAGTACCCCTCCCACGGATGTCAGCATGTCGTCTCGACGGTTGGTGAGAATCAACCCGTTCAATACGGGGATCAACCCCGTGACCTTCCAAGTCGATCCTCAAGAAGACTTTATCGACTTGAACGAGAGTTTCTTCGAAGTGGAATTGACCGTCAAGAAAAGTAACAACACGAATCTGGTGACGGCGGATGTCATGGGACTCGCCAATAATCTGGCTCACACCCTCTTCAAACAGATCAATGTGAGATTGAATGGGACTCTCATCAGCCCCCAGACGGACACTTACCACCTCAAAGCCTACATCGAGACACTGTTGAACCACGACCGAGACGACGGTGAATCGATCCTGACACCCAGTGGTTGGTACAACTGTCTCGGTGTACCCGACGACGGAGATGCCGATGAATTGACTGCCAATATGTTGAATTTTGCCGCTCCTCACGCTGACTATACTGCTTTACCTCAAGATCTCAAGAACGTGGTCCTGGGACGATCCCAGTTTCTGGACGGAGAAGCCGTGACTTTGAGGTTCAAACCTTTCCTGGAAGTGTTTCATCTCAGCAAATTACTGTTACCTGGCGTGCAGATCCAGATCGACATGTACTTCAATGCCCCAGCCCTGTGGACCATCCGATGGGACGGTGCTAGTACTCTCAGACTGACTGAAGCCGACGTGAAAGTGAGATTGTTCCTGTCTCAAGTGAGAGTGACTCCCTCGGTGTACCGAGAGATCATGACCAGCCTGAAAGGAGGAAGAGTGGCCACTTACCCCACGGTGAGAGGTGAAATTCGCACTTACTCGCATCCCAACGACAATCGTCATTTCGAGTGCAGCAATCCTTTCCACAGTAAACTACCTAATAGACTAGTGGTGTTGTTGTTGAAACAAGCGGCCTTCAACGGAACCATCACCGAGAGTCCGTTCAATTTCGGAAAATTCAATCTGGCTTCCATCAAACAATTGGTGAGAGGTGAAGAGTACCCCTACGAGACCTTGGAGCTCGATCACGATGGGGACAGTAAAGATCAGAGAGGTTACTACAGATTCCTCCAAGCCTCAGGAGCGTTGTGCAGGGGAAAAGGAAACATGGTCCGAAAAGTGGATTGGGGGGACGGCAAGAGATGCAACATGTTTGTATTTGACAACACGGCCAATGGATGTTTGGACAGTCCAGTGTTGAACCCCAAGCAAGAAGGTGAACTGCGTCTGGTGATCGATTTCGGAGCCAATCCTGGAGAAAACCTGACTATCTTGTTGTACGGCGAATTCGAGAATTTGCTGGAGATCAACGAGAACCGAGTCGTCATCTACGACGTGTACCAATGAGAAGAAAAAAATGGAGAAAGTAGCCTTGAATAATATACAATTGGATCATTTGGCACGAACGAATCCGTCCCTACGCTGTGTCTTTTACGGCACGGTCCCTTGCGATCGGCTTCCCAGGACAGTCCCTCAAGAAGGAGCGACCGCTTACATCGTGAACACGGACCCTCACGACAAACCGGGCGTGCATTGGATCGCTTTGTGGGCCGACAAGAACAAGTGCGAGATCCTGGACAGTTACGGTCTACCGTTGGACGCGTACGGAACCGCCGAACCGATCCAAGAATGGTTGGATCGTCATTTCAAGTACCAGATTCACAACGGCAAGAGTCTGCAGTCCCTGTTCAGCCAGAGTTGCGGCGGTTACGCCCTGATGTTCCTGATCGACCGAGCCGAAGGTCGGGACATGAACGAGTTCTTGAATCGTTTTAAGAAAAACGAGTTTGTGGAGAACGATCGTAAAGTAGGACACATGGTAGAACGTCTGATCGTGGACGAGTTGGCCTGGCGCAAGATTTGTAAAACCCCGTGTCACCAGGACACGAGCGGTTCCTCCCGAGGAGTGCGTCATTTGTTATAAAGTAAGCTGTTCGAAATAAAAGAGGTTCATTTTTGAAAAAGAGGTTGTGTGGTAGTCATGGCTCTTCAGTTTCAAAGGCATAGACATTTGGACGACGTGATAGCCAGGTTAGAAAAACGCTATGGAAAAGCGGGTGGAAAGACGCCTCAACCCAGTGAGGCTCATTTCAAGAAAAACCAACCGCCAAAACGACAACTCAATCTGAAAATACTTCAACCCGCCAGAAGACAAGTGTCTTTTCAACCGCCGTCCGTCCTGGACACCGGTGCATTACCGGCGACTGTGACCACGCGTAGGAAACGCAAGAGAGCCGCCCCTGCCATGCCGAAGCTTTCCGTGAAAGAAGATAGGAAAAGAAGAATGAAAAAGAGGCATTGGTACGAGGACAAGTTCGGAGATTTGAGAAAATTCGTCAAGAAAAAACCTCGAAAAAAGAGATCGGCGCCTGCCAAGAAAAAAGGACGTCCCAAGAGAGCCGCTGCCAAGAGGGCCATGGCCAAGATCAGGAGTCGGGCCAAGAAAAAACCCATCTGTTTCAATCGTAAGGTCACCCTATTGGGTCTATTGAAACGCATCCCGGCCGTCAAGACCCCATTGGCCAAGTTGTTCAGATAAAAACGGAACGTCTCGAGACCCTGGACCATTTCAAGATCATGGAACGACGCAAAGCGTTTCAATTTCACACGCCGTCGAGTTTGTTGATAGCGGGTCCGTCGGGGTGCGGCAAGACGGTGTTCACCACCAAACTGCTCTTGGAGAATGGCGACTTGTTCCAACAGACACCGAAGAGTATTCATTACTGCTACGGATCGTGGCAAGACGGGTTCCAAAAGCTCAAGAAGGGAGGGGTCAAGTTTTACGAAGGCATCCCCGACAGCGAACAGTTACCCCGATGGTTTCCCGGAGGGGGCGTGTTGGTCTTGGACGATCTGATGGACGAGGGGGGTAACGACAAGCGCGTGTTGGATCTCTTCACCAAACATTCGCATCATCGGAACATCACGGTGATTTACTTGTGTCAGGATCTATTCCCCAACGGAAAATTCGCCAAGACCATTTCCAGAAACGCGCATTACATCGCGGCCTTCAAGAACCCTCGGGATCAGTTGGGGATACGGAATTTACTTCTGCAATCGTTTCCCACGCAATGGCAAGAGGTGTTGGACACGTTTCGCAAGGTCACCGATCGACCTTACGGTTACATGCTATTGGATCTTCATCCAGCCAGTCAGGACGATCAACGTGTCCTCAGCCATGTATTAAAAGACGAAGGATTCGTCCGATGCCATCAGTTTGCAACCCCGTCATGTTGAGGAGCGAGGTCGAGTGGTTTCCGCTATTCATTCACCTGTGTAAAAACAGGCTCAAATACATCATGAATCCCCACGAGCTGGACTACGAACCGATGAGACAGGTCACGGAATGCGAGAGTTACTGTCATGTACGGTCCATCATCAACGCATATAACGGTGAAGGTTTCGATTATTTGGTTCATAAACAACGAGAACTCGCCGAGAAGAAGATAGAAAGAGAAAGGTACATGGATAAAAATGAGCTCTTATGGTAGTGACGATTTCAACTTCTCGGCTCTGGAAGATTACTCGCCTTGGGGGACACCGGCTCGGACGAGTACTCCGATTCCGCCTGCCGCGGGTGTGGGTACGAGTCTGAACACTCCTCCTTCACCGCGATCGTCACTGGCGACACCGCCCCTGCCCAATGTCTCGCCCGTCGGAGTGGGCACCGCTGGCTCGGGTGCACCGCAGACCAACGTCACGGTGGGTGTCGGCAGTGCTGGATCGGTGTCGCGCGCCAATGTCACGGCAGGTGTCGGGGCACCCAGGATATCAATGTCCACACCTTTGGCACGAGCCGTTCGAGGAGGGAAACGACCAAGACGCGTCCCACGTCAAAATACACCGACGTCCTCCAGTGATTCCGGAAGCCGCAGACGAAGTAGCGCTAGTGGTAGCGGCGGTGGAAGAGGCAGAGGCAGAGGCAGAGGCAGAGGCGGAGGTGGAGGTGGAGGCGGAGGCGGAAGCGGAGGCGGAGGAGGTGGAGGAGGCGGAAGTGGTAGTGACTCCACACCGCCTTCGTCGATTCGATCGGGTCGAGGAGGAAGAAGAAGAAGGAGGCGAGGAGACCGTGTTCTCGACCAAGCCCAGATGCAACAACAATTGGAAGAGATTTTACGCCAACAACAACAAACGGCCGCGGGTCGACGAATCGCAGGCATCACGACCACCAACACGATCACGACCACCTATAAAAACGGACAACGTCCTACCGTCACACGCAATTCGACCAGTGTGCGTAACTGAGAACAACAACCATGAGAAGACGCCGTCGTCGACCGAAAAGGAGAAAGCAATGGGGCGGTGCTCTTGCGAATGCCCTGTCTGCGATGTTACCCATTGGTAAAGGGGCTGCCTTGGGATTGGCCAAAGCGTTGGGTGGTCGCGCCGTGAAAACAGGCATCCGAGCTGGAACGACCGCTGCCATTGGTGGTGTGGGAGTGGGCGTGGGTCGAGGGATCCGAAGACTTGTGAGACTTAAGAAAAGACGACCCCCTCGCCGATGAAAAACCATTCGAATCAAGATGTTGAGGAGTGAAGTCGAGTGGTTCCCCTACTTTTTGCATCTATGCCGATGCTCTCGCTCTTACTGGGATGCGACCAGCATGGATCACGAAGACATGAAACGGATCGCGGACGAGTGCGATAGTTACCGACAAGTCCAGGACATCCTGAACCAATCCGTAGAAACCGCCTTCAAGGACGAGATCTGGGAATACAAGCAACAAGCTAAAAGGATCGAACGTCCCGACAGAAAGTCAGACTACGTTTGGCACTGGTTAGAGAAGAGTCATGAGTACTTCGGTCTGTTTATTGGATGAACCTTTCAACACCGTGGTGGATTTGGATTCCCTGAAACGTTTGGACGTCTTGTACGCTTTCTACCACAAGTATTGGTGGTGTCGAAGGCAGATGTTCGGTTACTACAAATTGTGTAACGCCATTCTCAACGGACTGGCCTTACTGACGGTGGCCGTGAGTATCGTCTTGGGATCCGTGTGGAAAGATGGGTACACGGTGGTAGGAATGACGGCTTTCGCCACCTTACTGAAAGGATGGAACGATTTCAAGAAGTATTCGTTCAAGATGGACATGGCCCAATTCGCTTACACGACGTACGAAAAGACGTTGACTGAACTCAGGAACTACGCTTTGGGTGGCGTGGAGGAATTGGATGGGTTTTTGACCAAGATGCAAACGTTGGACGACGTGGTGACGGATTTCACATCTCCCACGTACGACCGATACGTTCGAGACTACGCCCTACGATTTCGTCACGTGCCGCTATAAAAAAAACGACATCGCGGTCATCCTCTTCATTCAGAACCAACATGCCCAAGAGGTCAAGGAGAAAGAAAGCGTCTTCGAGAAGGCGTAAAACCGCTAAAACCACTAAAAGAAGACGGTACCAAAGGGGAGAAGGGATCGGCACTGTGGTGGCGGGTTTACCCAAGGCGGCTTGGGGTATCACCAAAGGCATAGAAAGCCTGAGAGCCAAACAAGAACGGGCACATACCAAAAGGATGCAGGAACGAATGAGACGAGGTGAAAAAATTCCACACAAGGGCGAAGAGTTCCGATGCTCCATCATGTGAAAATAAAAGGACGAGACTAGCCGTCGTACACCTCACTCGTCACCATGACAGCACGTAGGAGGAGGAGACGAAGAAGGAGACAGAAAGGAGGTGATTTGGCGAGTATGATGAGAGCAGCGGGTATGGGTGCTCTGGCTGGACCCTTCGGTTTAATGGACAGACATATCCATAAGAACAGGGGAAAGATCGAAAGAGTCTTACGCAGGGTACCCTTTCAAACGGCCTTCAGGCGTCGAGGAAAGCGATAAAAGGAGTACGTCAATCCACTCGTGTGCATAAGTCCACGATGAAGCGGTTACGACGACAACGTCCTTTCCTGACGCGCGTCCTGAAAGAAGCCAATCGGAACAAACGTCAACGGATGTTGCAATTCGCCGACAAAGATCAGATCAACGCCATCAGCGAGATGGTTCTCAATTTGCTGAAAAAGAGGATCCCCATCAACGCAACGACTTATGGGAAACTGAAAAGACATAAAAGGGTTCTGCGCGAAGTGGGTAGACGCAAAAACTCTCTCAAGCGTCGAAGAGAACATCTCCTCACCCAAAACGGAGCGGGGTTCTGGAGCGGTTTGCACGGTTGTTTCAAAGCATGTTGTGTACGGTGAAAGGACGCAGTGAGGACGGTTACCCGCTGGAGGGGATCGACGTCATACCCAATTTCCCACCGAGAGAAGACGAGTCCCACAATACCATTCCTAAACTCGTGCAGTTGTTGCAAGACGCCAATCGTCGCGAAGCCCGATGGAAAGACTCGTACGAGTACTTGAACAAGAGGTACCACGACCTGTATCAAGAATACATGGCTTTAAAGTTCAGTGACTTCTGCCAAACCTGTCAAACGAAACGAGATACCACGCCGCCCGGTGGGTGCATCGAGTTGTGCAGGGAGTGCGGTAAAGGAAAGCGAACCGTTCGAAGTCTCGAACTCGAGTTGGAAAAGAAAGACGAATCCATACGGTACTGGCAAGACTGTTACGAGACGGCCTTGAGAGAATTGTCCGAGTTTCCTGACACGACCTTGAGTCAGAAGGTATGAACGAAGTCATGATGGTGCCCGTTCAAGAATTCAATCGTCTGCAAGATTATTACAAGGGTAAGATCAGCCAGAATGCCTTGTTGAACAAAGCCGGACGTCTGGCCGCCGAAGAACATCTCATCCTGAACGACAAACGCATCCCCGACAGCATGACCGTCAAGATGACCAAACCCATCGCCTCCGAGGAAGGGAAACTGGTGAAACGTATACGGACGGGTAAAAGCGGTCCCATCTCGTACCAGGGAACGACAGAACCCGAAGGCATGGTCGACGCACCCGTCGAAACTCTGTTGAAACAGATCCTTAAGGGAGTCAACCAACCAGCCGCAGCCCCCGTGATCATCCCGCCACAACCCCTTTCTACGACAGGACTGAAAAAGGAGCTGAAAACCCCCATACCCTCCACGTCAGGTTTTAAAAAGGAGAAGAAAACCCCCAAACCCTTCAGTCCATTCGAACAGGTCACGCTAGGTAAAACTCCCCTATCGTCCAAGAAAAAAGCACCCATATCCGATAGAGCCAGACGTGTACTGAAATCACTCGGTATCGACTACGACGACGGTGGTTACAGTCCCAAAGGCAAGGCAAAGAAGTACAAGAAGGCCAAACCGTCAGCCGCAGAAAAGTTACAAGCAGGGTGGGAAGATTTCGAAGACCCCTGGAGAAGGGGACTGGACTATGACTCGGATTAAGAAGAGGAAAAAGGCACCTCCACCCCCGAGGAGAAGTACCCGACGTCGACGTCAACGAGGGTATGGGATCGACATCCAAAAATGGTTGGCCAAGACTGGGATCGAGTTTCATTGGCGCGGTTATCAGTACATGGGACCTGGTACCAAACTGAAGAAACGTCTGGCGCGTGGAGACCCCGGGATCAACCGTCTGGACCGACTAGCCAAACAACACGACATTGACTATTCCAGGGCCAAGAACTTACAGGACAAATGGGATGCCGACACCAAGATGATCCAGGCCATCGACAAATTACCCGGACGTAAAACCATGACAGAACGCATTGTTAAGAAAATCATGCAGACCAAGAAACGTTGGAAATTGTAAAACCTTTTATTGTTGTTGTTGTAATTAAAGTTACACACGCTTTGTTGTTTTTCAAAAAAGAGTCTCTTTTTTTCTTTAAGACGAAAATAAATAATGTTCCAATTGATCCATAAGTTCGACGGTGACTGAGAAATGGCAACGGTTCTGTTCTACTGTATCCTCGCGTTCAAACTGCGCGAACCAGCGTCCCATGTCATGAAGCATGGATGACATCTCGTCAAGCTCACTAGCTATTTCAGTTATCATCTTTTCCATTTCTTGTTCTTTTCGTACTCGTTTCACTCGGTTTTCTTCTGCGACTCTCCTGTTTTTCCTGATTTCCGAAAGTCTCCGTTTTACAGGATCCTCGGGTTCCGCTAACATGCGTTCTAACTCTGCTACCAACCCTTCATCAGGCTCAGAGTCAGAGTCAGAGGAGGAGGAATAAGACAACCGCCTCCCACGGCGTTGCGGTGGGGGTAATGCCTGTGGTGCTGCAGTGGTATTGGTGGTAGTGCTCTTAGCGGCGGTGATCGTGGTGTTCGGTAGTGCTCTTAGTGGTAATGCTCTTTGTGGTAATGTCGATAGTGGCGGTAGTGTTGCAGTGGTAATGGTGGTGGTCGTGCTCTTAGCGGCGGTGGTCGTGCTCTTAGCGGCTGTGGGGAAATAAGACACCATTCTCCCACGGCGTTGCGGTGGGGGTAATGCCTGTGGTGCTGCAGTGGTAATGGTGGTACTAGTGTTGGTTGGTGGTAGTGTTGTAGTGGTAATGGTGGTAGTGCTCTTAGCGGCGGTGATAGTGGTGTTCCTTTGTGGTAATGTCGATAGTGGCGGTAGTGTTGCAGTGGTAATGGCGGTTGTAGTGGTTTTGGTTGGTGGTAGTGTTGCAGTGGTAATGGTGATCGTGCTCTTAGCGGCGATGGTCGTGGTGTTGGATGGCGTTAGTGTTCCCCTGAAATCCCTCAGCTCAACCCGACCTCCAAACAAACCCCGAAGAATTTCATCCGGATCGTAATCATGCTCTTCCCACTGTCGTGTTGCAGTGGTAGTGCTCTTAGCGGCGGTGGTCGTGGTGGTGGATGGCGGTAGTGCTCTTTGTGGTAGTGATGCAGTGGTGTTTGTGCTCTTAGCGGCGGTGGTCGTGGTGGTGGATGGCGGTAGTGCTCTTTGTGGTAGTGATGCACTGGTGGTAGTGCTTTTATTAGAGGTGGCCATGGTGATGGATGATCGAAGTGCTCTTAGCGGAAATGGTGGTGGTGGTGGTGGTGGTGTTCTCGGGCAATCCGTAAACGAACCTCCAAGAATTTCATCCGGATCATATATATCCCCATTCCTCACCTCACGCCTCTTGTCCTTGCGTCGGACACGATATCTTCTTTTTTGTTCTCGAACTTTGTCTGGGTTTTTCTTCCTCCACTCTCGCTTGTACTCTCGCTTGTACTCTCGCTTGTACTCTCGCTTGTACTCTCCATTGTACTCTCGGATTTTTGCGGGGCGCCTGAAATCAGTTAACACAATACGGGCTCTAAACAGACTCTGAAGAATCTCATTCGAATCATGTGTGTTGTCATTCCTTTCCCAACGATTTAGCGCATCGCGCGCAATGTCATACATACTTGGCTTGCCCTTACGTCGGTCACGATACCGTCTTTTCTGCTCTCGAACTTTCTCCGGATTTTTCTTTTTCCATTCTCTCACGTACTCTCTTGTTTTCACTCTCTTTCGTTTCAATGCTTCGGCGGAGCTGGCAGGCATGGTCTTCTGTAATGGACGCTCAATACAAGTTGAAAATAACTCAGAGTGGCGAGCCGACGACGCGGATTCGCCTTATGAAGATCTGTCCAACCAATCACAGATCGAGACCAAGTCACGTGTTAACCAGACCCAGGGGATAGGGGGGTATACCCCCACTCGGTCGGAGACTGGGGGCGGGTCGAGTGGGGGTTACCCCCTATCCCTCTCTCAGTCGGAGACTTGGGGCGGGTCGAGTGGGGGTTACCCCCTATACCTCTCTCAGTCGGAGACTTGGGGCGGGTCGAGTGGGGGTTACCCCCTATACCTCTCTCAGTCGGAGACTGGGGGCGGGTCGAGTGGGGGTTACCCCCCTATCCCTCTCTCAGTCGGAGACTGGACCCCGTTTCACCGTAGGTATAAAAAAGATCGGTTCGAACCGTTCAAGTCACTCTGAGTTTTTGACTTGTATCGAGCGCTGGAAAAAAATCATGGCACAAGAGCTGACCGACGAGGAGATGAACCAACAGATGGATCAACATGAACAAGAAGCAGTGAGTATAACATGCACCCTATGTAAGAAAGTCATCCCTAGAACCGAAATCTGCTGTCGTACCAAGTGCTGTCGTTACCACGTGCATTTCGATTGCTACGTCAGGACACTCGATGAGCAGCTGGTGAACAAGGGGGTGACCCATGAAAAGTTGCACTGTCAAATCTGTCACACACCGTGTATTCTAAGTATGCTCTTGGCCTCCCTGGACAAATGACCATGGAACTGAGAGACTCGTCGTCGCCTCCTTTATTCTAGAATTCTATCTCCGTTTGGACTTGGGATTTTGTTTCGTTGTGTTTTGCGGTTACAAAGCCTCACCTTCTTTTCATAGAGTTACTGGGATTGGTTACCGGAAGAACTAAAGGGTTACGTGATTGACCTAGCAACCTGGCAGTGCATACGCGATCGGAGGAACAATGAACCATTGAGTCGACTTCTCACAAGAATCTTGGATTATGCCGAACTGAAAAGACTATGGGGCTACGGCCACATACAAATCAAAAGACAGAAATATATAAGTAGATTTAATTACGGAGGCAAATCTCATTTCCAAGCTTTCTATGGTTATTATGTCAACGCGCGTAACGAGAAAAGGAAACTCTATTTAGGATATGGTTTTACAAACGTGCTCTGTCTCTTAAAAAAGCGTCATTGTCAGACAATTTGCTTGGTAGCCTGGGATTAAAAAACTGACCAATAAAAAACGTTGTGTTCATTGTCTTCACAGAACAGACGGACCCACGACGAAGCCTTCCCCTTCGACGATGACGATGACTGGATCTTTGATCCGGCTCTCGATCGAGTGATGCTCCAAACCAGAGGTGGTGGTGGTAATACAAGACCCCTCCTAGAATTCGAATTAAGACCCGTAGGCGCTCGACGTCACTGGCGAAACGTCCTCAACAAACAACGATTCGAAGCCACGCTCAGACAACACAGAGACGTGACTCGCGAGGAGAATCTAGGTCAAGAATTGACTCAGGCCCTTCAACGATCCATCGAGCAACAAATCGCTCAGGATCCTACCCTGACACCCGACTCCACGGTCCATTTCACCATGCAGTCCAGTGCCTTCACGCACGCCTTTCAATCCACCACCTTCACCGTGCGCGAATTCGAAGAAGGGAGTGAAAGACTAAACACTTATCTCCAGTCTCTCGCGGCCAAACTCAACTCCAACGAAGAATTCACCCCCGACGACACGTTTACCATGGAAACCACTTTCATACGTACCCCAGGTCGTGGCAGTGGAAAAAAACGATACAAGCCTAGTTGCGCCGCCGTGCGGGGAATCGTCAAACGGTCGCGCGTGACCATCCAAAACGAAGATAATCTATGCTGCGCTCGCGCCATCGTCACCATGAAAGCCCTGGTAGACGCGAACGAGAATTCGCGTGACCAAGATTACCACAATCTCAAACAGGGGTGCCCCGTCCAAGAGCGATTGGCCAAAGAGCTCCACCGTCGAGCCAACGTTCCCGAAGGACCTTGCGGCATTCCCGAACTGCAACGGTTTCAGGCCGCGTTACCTGGCTACCAGCTCAAAGTCATGTCCATCGACCCACCCCACATGATCATCTACGCTGGACCCGAACCCTCGACCAAGATCATTCGTCTCGTCAAAGAAGGCGATCACTACGACGGATGCAACTCGTTTAAGGCATTCCTCGGCAAATCCTACTTCTGCGACGAATGCAATCGAGGCTACGATCACGAGGACTTCAAACATCATCCCTGCCTCGGTAAATGGTGTCCCGCCTGCAAACGAAAGGACTGCCCCGATTTCATCGAGAAAAAACGACCCCTAGCACATGGCACGTTTCCCGAACCCACCGAGATCTGCCGATTGTGTCACAGAAAATTCTTCGGAGACCAATGCTACAACGACCACTTGCAACGGCGGAGTCTCAGTATCCCCTCCATCTGCGACACTTACAAAAAGTGCGTGAAATGTTGTCACGTCTACGAATGTAAACGCAGGACAGGACGAGGAGGTGACCGTCGTTCCCCCGATCACCTGTGCAGATGGGGCGAATGCAGCATCTGCGAAAAACAAGTCCATCTGGAGACGCACCGATGTTACATCCAACGCCTCCCCCAAGACGAAGACGACCCCAAAAAGAAACGCGTCCCCCGCGACCAAGTCAGAGGGCGACCCTTCGAAGAACCCGACCCCGACGATCCAGACACGCGAGTCTGGGTAGACAGAGACCCGCCCCTTCAAGTGTACTGCGACTACGAAGCCATCACCGACGCCGAAGGGAATCAGACACCCATTCTACTCTGCTTGGAAGACGATGACGAGCAATTCTGCTCCTTCTACGGTCCCGACTGCACCGCCGACATGTTCGACCACCTCGAATCCCTCGCCGTCGACGTGGACAATGACGATCGGGACGTCATCGTACTCTTTCACAATCTCAAAGGCTACGACGGGATGTTCATCCTGCAACACTGTTACGCCACGCATCGAGAAGTCACAGACCAAATCACCGTCGGCACCAAGATACTGTCCCTAAAATCCGACAGACTGACTTTCAAAGATTCCCTCTGCTTTCTCCCGTTCCCGCTGGCCCACTTTCCAGCCACCTTCGGAATCCACGAACTGCGCAAAGGATTCTTCCCGCACAAATTCAACACCCTAGAAAACCAAGCGTACGAAGGTCCCATGCCACCGCGAGACATGTACGATCCCGACGGCATGTCCGCCAAAAAGAAAGCCGAATTCGAACAGTGGTACCAAGAGAAAGTCAACGACAACTACCATTTCGTCTTACGGCAAGAAATGGAAGCCTACTGCGAGTCGGACGTCAAACTCCTCAAAGCAGGCTGTCAAAAGTTCCGGCAAGAATTCAAACAAAAAGCCGACTTTGACCCCATGGAGAAATGCGTCACTATCGCCTCCGCCTGCAACCGATTCTGGCGCAAGAAACTCGTCCCGCTCAACACCATCGCCTCCAGACCCCCGCGAGGATGGCACGGTGCCCGATCCAATCAGTCCGTCAAAGCCCTGAAATGGCTAGCCTGGCAAGAACACTCGTTGCAACACACGGACCAAGGCGATCGTATCCTTACGGTGCGAAACGGAGGTGAAGTCCGACTGGACGGTCATCTCGTGGACGGATACGATCCGACCACTCGAATCGTCTACGAATTCCACGGATGTCTATGGCACGGATGTCCTCGCTGTTTCCCGACCAATCGAGACCGACATCCCATCTGTCACGCCGATCGCACCCTAGACGAAGTCTACGAGTCCACACTCCGCAAACACGACCTTCTCAGTCGTCAAGGTTATCAGCTCTGCGTCAAGTGGGAATGCGACTGGAACCTAGAAGTCAAAACCGACCCAGATCTCCGCCAGTTTCTAGACACGTTCGAAATCGTCGAACCGCTCGAGCCCAGAGAAGCTTTCTTCGGAGGGCGCACGAACGCCATCAAACTACATCACGTGGCCGACGTGGCTCGAGGAGAGAAAATCAAGTACATCGACGTGACGTCGCTCTACCCCTGGGTCAACAAGGAATGCGTATACCCCGTAGGACACCCTCAAGTCATCGTCAACCCCGACGACCAAGACATCCATCACTACTTCGGCATGGCCAAAGTGGACATACTGCCGCCTCACGAACTATACCATCCCGTTCTACCTTTTAAGCACGAGAAAAAACTCACCTTCCCACTCTGCCGATCGTGCGTGGAAGACGAAATGAGCAAACCCCTCTTAGAGAAATCGCATTGCTGCCCTCACACGGCCGAGCAACGCACGCTACGAGGGACCTGGTGCACACCCGAAATCCAGAAAGCCGTTGCCATGGGATACACGCTCATCAAGATCCACGAAGTCTACCATTTCCCGGAAAGACAACGTCGTAAAGGCCTCTTCGCCGATTACGTGAATACCTGGCTAAAAATCAAGCAGGAATCCGCTGGTTACCCGAACTGGTGTCACACCCCCACAGACAAGGCACGGTACGTGCAACAATACCAACAGAAGGAAGGCATCGCTCTCGATCCGGCCATGATCCTGAAAAATCCCGGACGCAAAGCCACCGCCAAACTCATGCTCAACTCCTTCTGGGGCAAGTTCGGCGAAAACCTACACAAACCCACCACCCAAGTCGTCTACACCGCAGCACAACTCTTTGATCTCGTTTCCAATCACTTCAACGACATAAAACAAGTCAGAATCGCCAACGACGAAGCCCTAGAGGTCGTCTACACCGAACTCGAAGACAACCAACCCGATAACGGACGAATCAACATCTTCGTCGCCGCTTTCACCACCTGCTGGGCTCGACTCAAATTATACAACTACCTGGAACTGTTAAAGCAACAAGTTCTCTACTTTGACACCGATTCCGTCATCTACTCCTACAAACCGGGTCAAGCCGACGTTCCGCTAGGCGATTACCTCGGAGAGATGACCAACGAGCTCGACGACGACGACTTCATTACCACTTTCACCTCCGCTGGACCCAAAAATTACGGATACAAAACCCACCAAGGCAAAGTCTGCTGCAAAGTCCGAGGCTTCTCACTCAATGTACGAGGATCTCAACAACTCAATTACGACGTCATGGAACAAAATCTCCTCGACGAACTCGAACAACCTCTCGAGGACGGTGAACGACGCAACATCCCCGTCGTCAACCCCAACTTCTTCTGGAGAAACCCAGCCACCAAACATCTCAAAGTCATCACACGAACCAAACGCTACGGACTCGTCTTCGACAAACGCGTCGATGACACGAACACTTTCAAATCGTTTCCATACGGATACACACCCTTGTAATTTTTTACTTCCTGTAAAAATCAATAAAAAATCAATTGTTAAAACTCACTTCCTGTCTATCACCTTATTTTGGACATGCGCGTCACAACCTCGATCTCATGGATTGGCTATCGCCTTATTTGGGCACGCACGTGACCTGTGATGAAAAAGGCCGCTGACCTGTGACGTCACTGCAGACGCATTTTAAAAAACATCCGCCATCTTGGATTTTCAAATTTAAGAGAATGTATGGGAAAAAGTTGGTCACGTGGTATCATCCCTGGCTCCTGATTGGTTACTGCCCCTATAGACGCCCTTTACTACTAGAAATTAACGTGAAACTGACTTACATTCAGAACAAGATGAATGATAATCTTTTGTGTATTCAGTAAAATATAACATTTGCCAGTGATTTGTTTGATATGAAAATTACTGCAAATGGATTGGAAATTTCAAGTAGTCTATTGTTTGCAGTTAAAGGGTCGCTGCATCCTTCAACTAATGGAAACTTCCTACAGCGTCAAGAATACTTGTCACTTTGAACTAAGTGTGTAAATGGAAGTAGCAGACACTTTGTATTTGAAAATTCTCTTGACATAAGCGTATTTGGAAAGTTGCTTGTTTGTGTAAAAGGTTTTGGCGACACATTTGCAGAGTGCGGAAATTTCCAAGTTCTACTGTAATGTCATGTATGTCAGGTGTATGTCATGTTTCTACCATTAATAATAAATTACATTTTTATTTATGTTACACGTCAAAAATTATTTTACAGTAGTAAATTCATTAATTACGTTCATTTTGTAAATTACACTAATAGTATTTAAAGTTTCCCTTAACCAAACAGCTGCGACAACAAATTAATTTGTTTTCCTTGAATTCGGCCTCTTTGCCTATCAATTTTCATTTTTTTCGTGGTAAATTTTCCCGCGTACAAAGTTACAAAGTTATATAAGTTATATAATTGCAAACGATTGTTAAGTTAAAACTGTAGGAAGAAACTACTTTCCTATGGCCTGTAGCGGCTGCAACTGGTTTCTAGTGGATCTGTGGGACTTCTCCTGGCCCTCTTACTTCGATGAGTTAAAATTCAAGTGTTTTTTTTTTCAAATGGGGTTTGAGCAAAATACCACACTGAGCCGAACAGTTTACGAAGGTCTTACTACGGGAAGACCTTACAATTCGCATATAGCATGATACGTTGTTAGTTGCTCAAAGTCATATACTACCGAGAAATATTAAAAATATAAACCGTGATGGCAGAAATGATTTAGCGTTAGCTCAAAGGACACGAAGCGTTGTCGTTTAAAATAGAAATTAAGGAAACGGTGTCGGAAATGTAAAGAAAGTTGATTATATAATACTTAAAGGGAAAACGAAGTATCGTGCGGCACAACAGTTGCCGCTTTTAATAAAGTCTGGAAATGTTTGGCTATTGAAAGCAACAAACATATGGGGGAAGTCTTGAAAATGAAAACAAAAATTATGGAAAAACGTGGAAATGCTGTTAGTTACAGGAAATGGTGCTAACAGATGATGTATATTTCATGGTCAGCAGAAACTTTGGTATTTTTTTAAATAGCGTTATTTGATAAATGTCACTCTTAATATTTAAAATTGAAGAAATCAAACATGGCGTTGAAATCACGAATCTCAAAAGCCACAAACGACTGATTCGAAGAAAATCATTTAAACGAAATCTACAGTAAATAAACTTGGTTTCAAATCTGAAAATTTCTGGAGGAAATTTCAGTATGTGACATATTACTTTTGAACATTGCTTCTCGTGATTCTCTTCTTTTATCTTAAAATTTTAGAGTAAGAGAAAACATTTTAACCCTGAATCAGTTCTGTAATTCGTAACTTCGTTAAATTCAACTTAAAAAAGGAATTCAATTCCAAGTTTCATGTTCCAAGTTACATATACTAATTTATCATGAATATAACTGTTAGAACAAAGTTTAGAACATTGAAGTAGTTTTTTTTTTTTCCAAAATTGCTTTAGTCTGAGTTTCCCGGAAACAAAATACAATGACTGGACTCAAGTAATCGTCTGGTTTCCTTAGAGGAGATTGTTGATTTAGCCAGCAGAAATTAACATAAAAATGAGATTCAGCTCAAAATAAATATAGGATATTAGGCCCCATTTATATGGTCTCGGGTACCCGAGACAACCCTCCCCCGAGCTAGTTGCCCTGGCCGAGGTGACTTTTAGGTTATTTGTTTGCAAACTTCAACCAACCGTTTACATCAGGGTCGCGAACCCGTCTGGGGGAGTTGTCTCGCTTCGGCGGGTAGGTATTCTTATCAAGCGGAACAACTTTTCTTCATATAAACGCTTTGGCTCGCCCAACCGGGACAACTCTCGGCGTGGCGAGTGTCACGTAATGCCTAGATTTAGATTTAAAGCAGAAATTCATATCAAAGAAGTGAAAAATTAACTCGACAAAACCCTCTGTGATCGAATGACTGCGGGAAACTCAAAGAAAGAGGGATATTTGCACATTTGATTATTCAATGACGGTTATGATTAATCATGCAGGGTCAACTTTGACTCGGCTTACACGGACTACGTCTTCACATATAAACGCACGCTAAAGTTGCCTCGTTGAAAGGGTTGTCTCGGGTACCCGAGACCATATAAATGAGACCGCGCGGAGATACGAGATTTCTGTGTGAGTGTTGGAAAATATTTCACGACTGAGCGCAGCGAACGAGTGAAATATTTTTCAACAGTCGCAGAGAAATCTCGTATTTCCGCGCGGCCATGTAATACTCTATTTATTATATCAACACCAATGAAATAACGAACCATTTAACTTTCGCTGGGAAAGGCGCGATTTATTATGTTACCGTAGCAACGTGATCGTTTCACACAGGAGTCACATATGAAAATAACATGTTATTTTTCATGTGTGAAGATATCATGTTTCTCCTGGTATTTCATCGGTGTTTACATAATAAATGGTAATCTTTCTAATAGCGACTAAAAGATAATTGAACTGATTTACTGGATATGAAAATTGGGAGAAATGTGACAGCAATAGGCAAAATATTAAAACTCTAACTTGGCTCAGGGCTTGGTGGAATAAAGGTTGTTGATGGAAGGAAGCGAACTTTTTGTACGTGAAGATTCTTCCGACATATTAGAAGAATTGCTTGTTTGTGTGAAAGGTCTTTGCCGTTATATTTAGAGAGTTCGCAAAAGTCGTAATTCTATTGTAATAGATGTATAGGTCATAGTTTTGGCCATTGGTTTGATTTATGTATCACATTTAAAATTCTCTTATTACACCTGTCAATTCCTTAATTATTATTTTTTTATTATCTTTTTTATTTAAAGAAACATTCGTACAGGACTAAACTTACATTGCATTACTCTACTTACATTACTCAACATCTCTCTACTTATTATATTACTGTAGTTATTGGATTAATCACTAGTAATCACTTGTATTCGCATTACCAGTTGAAAATTTTTCTCCTGAGCTATTTATTCCAATTTGTTCTCGAAATCATTTGATTACCTAGACATATTACATTCGGAGAATTTGTAAGATTAATGAAGTTGCCAATCTGAATCACCATCCTGAAGCGGATTGACTCGAGAAAAATTTGATAAATAAAGTAAGATTTACTGCAAAGTGATGAGGTTTTTAAAACATCACCCTCATTTGATATTGAAGAGAGTAGCCGAGTTTTTCTTCCCTTTGTTATGTCCGCAAATATCGAAATTTTAGGGTCGCATCTTCACGTACCTACAAGTTTTTCTAGATCTATTTCATGTCACACAACACCGCACACAATTAGATAACCATACAGCTGCGACAAGGAATCTCGAATGTGAGAGCGGATTGAGGTGATAACATTTTTTTCAAACCAGAATTAAACATGTTGTAATAATGGTAATAATGTTTGTTAATAGAATTTAATAGGATTGTCACTTGTTATGGGAGGGACGAAAATTTGTCCTTGTATTCGTAGCGAAGTTCCTATACACCTATCGGCCCAAGCGCGGAATCCCATACCTACAAATTAATTTTTTTAATTTGTCACAAGACTGTCTGTAAGGGCGTAAGTCCGCAACTTGCACTGCTCGTGCGGGAGCTGATGCCCTTGCCTTGAAAAAAAAAAAAAAAAAAAAAAAAAATGGCGTCTTACTATCCGAGCACGAAGGCGTTACTGGAGAATATTGACCCGAGGTCGTGGTACTACGGACCGAGCGCAACGTGGTCCGTACAAAAACGGCCAATGGCCAAAATTCCCCAGTACGGCTCAAGCAAGCTAGGCTAGGCTTTCGAACTGAAAAACACCCCCCTGGCTTTTGACCGTTGAAACATTTCCATGGAGACAGTCCGTGTGGCAAAACCCCAACCAAGAAAGGACCAATCAGAACATTTGGATTTAACTAAAGACTACCTTGCCATATAATAGGAGAGAATATTGCAGAGTAGAGTAAAGATAGAAAATATGCAATTAAATAAACGAGGAAATAACGGTTCTTCAGAACTTGTCCATGAGAGAACCAGGCAGGAGGTTATACAGCTCAAATCCGATTTCGCTCAAACCTGAGACATTTTGGGTTTTTACAAGTGATAGTTCAAAATATTTTATCCCTCTTAGTTAGAAGTATCCCCTTCAAAAATGGCCGTGTGACACCTACCTATTTATGCATTTTTATTCAGCTGTCTTTGGTTTAGTATTTCTGCAACAAGAAAGGTCAACTGAAAGAAAATGAAATCCAGTGTATCATGTTCTAAATTTATCAGTCTTAAAGCGCAGTAATTCACTACAGTAGGCAATTTGATATATGTCCATGGCTCCGTCTTACATAAAATGCATATTTCTTAGTGTTGTGCATTGCCATTCCACTTTCATCATCAGAGATATCAACAGTTTGTCGAGAACGCAATTCAAGAGATCGTTGAAAATCCAGAGAGAGCCATCACTGCTACTGTAAGATACACATTTCTTTCAAAACCCAAAATAAAACATTCCGCCATCTCTGATGATATAATGTGTACAGTAATATCGAAATGTGCATGTATCGAAATACATGACGTACCGGTATCTACCGAGATAAAATAAGATAACCGCTGAGTTGATTAGCGGCTACACGGACGGATACCTATCTATCTATACAATTGATTGCAAACATGGATACAAATGCAAATGGAGAGCTTCTTGACATAATAATACCAAAGAGTTAAAGAGAAACATGAGATGGTTTTGGTTAACTATTACATCGTGAGGGACTGAAATGTTTGTAGTGCCGTCTAGATATAGATTGCTCCTTGCAATTACAAAATCCATTCTCAAACCGAGTCGCTGTTCAAAGGTGCTACATATGGGGCCGAGATGTTTGCTGTAACTGTTTCTGGTCTTCCAGCCGCTCCATGACAGCAAGCAGTTAATGAATCTCATGGAGTCTTACTGGAATAAGAGAATTTCGATCTTAGAATATTAATGATGAAGGATGAATAAAGGCCGCTCCGGATCTTAGCCATCTAAGGAGCTGCTGCATGTATCAAGCGTGGGAGCAGACAAAGACTTTTTCAACATAACCGCACTGGGTGTTCCATGAATAGAATATAAAGCATCAGTTAGACTGCAAGATACTGATCTTGTCAAGCGTTGCGTACGTTTTCCTACTATGTGGAGCTCTGATGA
Source organism: Orbicella faveolata (assembly GCF_042242905.1). Classification (NCBI taxonomy): domain Eukaryota; kingdom Metazoa; phylum Cnidaria; class Anthozoa; order Scleractinia; family Merulinidae; genus Orbicella; species Orbicella faveolata. Next base: position 10,550,579 of record NW_028301553.1, read on the forward strand.
CCTAACTGGACCCTTTCGCCTGAAAGATTGAGCGGCACCAACTGCTGACTGTATTGCTTGAGGCTTTTTGAACCCCAACAGCTCTCGAACAGCGTTCCTAAAACGGCGGTCTCTATAACAGTAAAGCAGCGGATTAAAAAGAGAGTTCAACTGCATGAATATCTGTGTAAAGAGGCTAGCAGCATTCGAACGAAAGAGTGGCAGAGCATTTCCTAAGATACCAAAAACAAACACGGGGATAAACGAGGATATAAACACAGTGGTTAATAAACCAGTCGTCTTGGCAACTTTAGATTCCAGTTTTCGTTTTATTAGGACGTCGATTTGAGAGATGTCGTTAGCTTCCGATTGCGTATGCCAAGGTAAACCTTTCGATAAAAGAATACAGCAAGAAAAAGACAAACAGTTTCCACAACAGTCCGCCCGGTTAAAAAGCCGTTCGAAATCCTAGGATCCACAACAAACGCTTTCGTTATAAAGTTTGCAGTCACTGGGAAGATCGCCGAGAGCCAGGTACCTATCGCAATCTTTTTGAGGCGGCCATTTGTGATAATAAGCTTGTAGTCCATCCATTTTTGTACCGCCACGTACCTCTCCCAAGCAATGATAGTCAAGTGATGCAAAGTAACAAGGAAGAGTGAAGGAAGAAAGAAACGATTCACCGAATATAACATACAGGTAAGCTCAAGGGAAACTTGACCTAACATAAAAAAATCAATCGTGGCAGATGTCGGCATAGTTATAGCACCAACTAGAAGATCCGTAACAGCCATGCTTGACAGCAAAATGTTTGAGGGTTTTTGCAGCTCTTTTCTTTGCTTTATCGCTAGGATTATCAATGCGTTCAAAATAATGGTAGGGAATGAAACCATGACTCTTGTGAGGCCTATAATCATGTAAAAACTAGCTGGGCCTCTGATTTCCTATGATATGTTCGGTGCGTACCTGCAGTAAAACGTTGTGCTGGAACAATTTGTGGTTGTTTCGTTGCTATTCAGGTCCATGCTGTACATGAAGAATGTCTCTCAATTGTATTCAGGGTCGTTAAATAACCAACCACGTTTGTTGATCACATATCTTCAGCCATTCAGCTTTTTTACGCCTGTCTACCGATTCCTTCAGTCAATCCTATGACGAAAGCCAGTATAATTATCTCTAAAATAAGCTTGTGACAGTGTTAGGAATTAGCGCTCGCCCGCTCGCCCATGCGAGGTTGAAAGCGGCGAGCGAGTGCAAATCATTGATCACTCGCCGTTTGGTTAGTATGATTTTCATCTTTAGGAAATTATTTAAGCTTAATATTAATAAATATTCTTTTAATTTTCCATTTTGCATATCTTTCGTGATGCCCGACTAATTTGCCAAGCTAATGAAACAAAACTCAGAGTTTCGAAATCAGACACAATAAAATGCGGATCCCTCGCAGTGAATTTACACAACGGTTGAATGTTTATGAAGCGATGTCTTGGTCTCTATTTGAGTCGGCATTTATTAGTGCCTGAGAACTGCAGATGGCACACGAGAGGAACAGGGATTTTGCTTGCTAGGAAATAAATCTGCATTGTTTCCGTTGATGTTATTGTTGCAGCATTTATTTGTTTCTTCGGAAGGGAAAAAAACGTTAGTCTTCCATGCACCGGCAAGTTTACAGTCACTCGCCTGAATGGCGAGTGACGTCAAAATTTAGTTTTCAACACTGTTTTGTTTTATGATGCATGTTCAGTCTCACTAAGTTCTCTTTCTTACTTGAATTTAAACCACATCCAAAAGGGAATAAAACGATTCAAGAAAAATATGCAGAGGTACAGATGATGCATTTTGCCACACAGATTTTTTTGGGGTCCAAGTGGACAAATAGGTGGTAAGTCTGATGAGTATCGATGTTTAACTATACTTGGATGCAGTATTCTGGGAGGGTAGCAGTAGCACAGACTAGCGTTGTGCGTACACTTAGTCAAAGCCAAAAAAGCGAACCACATAGTGTAGAAAAGATCTTTGTTGGGCTCCAACAGCTGCTCTAGCTGCTGTTATCTATGCTCAATCAAAGGAAAATCGGCTTCAGGACATTAAAATGTTTCAATTATCATCACTTATCATTCAAAATTGCTTTACCTCTGGTTCTCGAGGTTAAACTTCAGTGATTGAGCCTAGAGAAACGGCCGTTTTCTTGAAAGGAACTGTTCATTTAGCCAAAAAGTCACATTCTGCGCAAGAGAAAAGGGAACAGTTCTTCTTTAGTTCTTAATTAATGTTGTTTGTGTGTGTCGCTGAAACCTTTTAAGATGACAACTCGCAAATCGAGAAGTCCATTATTTGAAGGGTAACTGTGTCCTTCAATTTAAATTTTGTAGAACGTGATAGCACCGTTTTGAATTAAGTGCACACCTGGAAAATACCAAGAGCTTGGACTTTAAAAGTCGCAGAAACTAATTGGAAAAACAGTTTGTTGATGGCAAAGTAGTCTGGCAGCATGTAGGAGAAATGTTTCTGTGTTTGCACGCTGTAATTGCGGGTTATGCAAATTTCCCCGTCCCGCCTTACAAACGATAACTTAACGAGCACAGGAGTGAATTTTAACGTCTTAAAATCCTCCAAAAGGCGAGTATAGGGCGACGGAAATATCAATATTATGATTTAAGCCGGAGGAAAGCAGCCGAGTGGACAAAAAGAAAAAAAGTGAAAATCGTTAAAAGCATACTGAATCAGACATTCAATTTTATGAAAAGAACTTCTTTAGAGTATTGAAATAATATTTGTGATTCAAAATTCGGTCTTACCTCAAATTCGCGAAAGCAGGATACAATGATTTCCCTCAAATAATTGTCCGCTATTTTGTTAAGGCTTGAAGATTTCGCCGCAGATCCACGTTCGTTCTTAATAGTAATACGGCAAGAGATTTGTCGCTGTATCATTTGACATGAAAGCTGCCATTATTTGAAGGTTAGCTGAGTCCTTCCATTTAAAAATAATCAGACAGGTCAAAAAGTGCAGCTTTGAATTAAGAGCAGCTTCGCCTAAGTATCAACTAGACTTGGAAATAGCGAAAAAATCGAATTTCTTCAAACTCGCCCAGAATGAAGCCCTACGGGCACTAGTTACAAAAATATCGTTTTAAGTTCGATAAATCAAAAATTATTTTTTTCCGCAATTTTTTCGTTTCGATGCCCCAAATCGGCCAAAATCCATCGAAAATGAGCGGCATATTCAGAGGCTTGTAAACTCAAAAGCAAAAATCTTCATTACAAACTGATTGCACGTCGTATTTGTACTTCCTTTCTTGTCTATTTAGAGCTAAATAGATCGTGATTTGATTAGCACTTAAATATTTGACGAATTTTTTAAGTTAACGACCCAAGACAGCTTTACAAGAGGTCTACATTTAGCCTATTTTCAAATGCTAAAAAGGCTTTCTGGTACACGGTTTTTCCCAAAACGACTAGTTTGGTCTGAAAGAGCATTGTTTCTTCTTCAAATTAGTGAAATAAAATTTTTGGGTAAATAAAATCGCGAGCGCTGAGATAGCGAACTAAATGCAGCACTTCGGAGAGATATCACTAGAAATTGTTTCAAAATAACGAAGCGTTTGCTTTTCTTCCGGGTTTTCTTGCAGTAATCGGTTTCGTTACCCTCGGGTCAAAGGTCACGTTTTCAGGACGAAGTGCTGCATTTAGTTCGCTATCTCAGCGCTCGCAATTTTATTTACCCAAAAATTTTATTTCACTAATTTGAAGAAGAAACAATGCTCTTTCAGACCAAACTAGTCGTTTTGGGAAAAACCGTGTACCAGAAAGCCTTTTTAGCATTTGAAAATAGGCTAAATGTAGACCTCTTGTAAAGCTGTCTTGGGTCGTTAACTTAAAAAATTCGTCAAATATTTAAGTGCTAATCAAATCACGATCTATTTAGCTCTAAATAGACAAGAAAGGAAGTACAAATACGACGTGCAATCAGTTTGTAATGAAGATTTTTGCTTTTGAGTTTACGAGCCTCTGAATATGCCGCTCATTTTCGATGGATTTTGGCCGATTTGGGGCATCGAAACGAAAAAATTGCGGAAAAAAATAATTTTTGATTTATCGAACTTAAAACGATATTTTTGTAACTAGTGCCCGTAGGGCTTCATTCTGGGCGAGTTTGAAGAAATTCGATTTTTTCGCTATTTCCAAGTCTAGTTGATATTTAGGCGAAGCTGCTCTTAAGTGCACATTTGGAAAGTGCCAAAGGCTTTGAGTTTGAAAGTCTGCGAGACAAATTGGAGAAATAACTCTTTTCTCTCAAAGCGGATTTTGGCCGCCAACAAATTAGAGAGATCTTTTGGGTCGCCTAAGGTGAGAAATTTAATGGTTCGCATAGAACGTCTACATCTATAAGTAAAAAAATACAAAGTTTTTTCCCTTGTTTTTGGTAATGATTCATGTTCTCGTATTATATTCAAAATCATCTTATGGCACCTGCCAATTCTTTAGTTAAATTACCGACGGTGATCCTAGATATTTGGAAAGTAGTCGAAGCCCACCCCAATCGTTCTGAAGATTGTCGAAAATAATTAGAAGTTTTTCGAACACTGTCGAAGATCACTCGAAATTCTTGAAAGATATCCGAAGGGTGAAGAAGATCACTACAAGGTTTCCTCGAAGATTGCTGAGCAATATTGCTAGGTTTGTAAATGCTTACGGAGTTTCGCAAGTTAATTGGAAAATCAAGGACACTATCTGCTGTCTAAATAGTCAATTACCGTTGGACAGTAGCCGTAAATGGTCTGTTTTTCTAAAAAATTTAGTCGCATGAATAAACCGTTCAAAAAATGTATTCCTAAATTATTTATTCCAATTTTTTCTCGAAATCATGTGATTACTACGAAATTTTGTAAGTGCCATTCGACAACCGACATAGAATATCCGATATTTGGCATGCTACATCCGTCGTCCGACATCAGTCCTATTTCAGACTTCCCACACCCCACATCCTACATCCCACATGGCACATGGCACATGGCACATGGCACATGGCACATGGCACATGGCACATGGCACATGGCACATGGCACATGGCACATGGCACATGGCACATGGCACATGGCACATGGCACATGGCACATGGCACATGGCACATGGCACATGGCACATGGCACATGGCACATGGCACATGGCACATGGCACATGGCACATGGCACATGGCACATGGCACATGGCACATGGCACATGGCACATGGCACATCCCACATCCCACATCCCACATCCCACATCCACCGTGATGATACATTTTCTTTACAGGCCAAACACTACACCTATTGGTCAAGATGGCAACAATTTGACCTCACTTTAACGGCAACGTCTTCTAAAGAGCTCCTCTTTCTGTATAAAAGTAGGGGACGGTCTTTATACATCTCTCTTTGCAGTGGCTGATTTTCTATTAAATACTTTTTGATCATAAGAATAAATATATTTCTTTCAAGATGAGGCACATACACACGATATTCAATCGGCAAAACTCTTTTGCCCGTTATTTTTTATTTTGTAGGGCCGAGATTCTTTCGCTAAAATTAAGTTCTAAGAAAATGTTGTCTAAAAGGTTATCTGGGTAATCTCTGTAGCGTAATCCACGTTGGAATTGAGTATTGTTTTCTTAAAGTGTGACGTTTGAAGGGTTCCTTGTCGAAACTCGCAAAGCTCTTGCCTTTGATAAAGCCTTTTCTGGCTCCTGTAGGGTGGCAAGAGGTGAAGTTGGTGTATTGGAATAAAGTTTTTGCCCGCTTCGAGAATCGCGTCCTTTTTCAATCTATCTCTATTGCATACGCATACAAATTTGGTATCCACGGAAGTTGATTCTGTTCCTGAAATTGCAGCTACGAATTTTATGGCTCTATGCTTGTTACTTGCTAGCTCTATAAACGTGTTTATTTCCTCTTCGTTTAATAAGATCCACAGAGAAAAGACATCATCGATACATCTTTTCAAAGTGGGTGACTTTACGTCACTGGGGTTAATAATTTCTGTTTCTACCGCGGCCATAAGAATTTTGGGAGATGAAACTATCATTAGGTTAACGTGTATTTGAAGGCATTTTATTGCGTTAAAATGGAAAGAGTTTCCTTTAAGATCAGAGCCTAGGTATATCTCTAAGGTGGCGTAAAGGTTTGGGAGGTTTGTTTAGGTGCACTGTTTCGTTTGTTTGACATTCAGTGGTGATTCTTTCCTCCTGTGGGATATTAGTGTATAGGCTTGCAACAGCTCTGGCATTGTGTTTTTTGCCACCTTCGTTTTCTCTACCAAGTTTAGGAAATCTGTTGTATCTTGAAGATATGATTTCTGTACTTTAGCAACAGGCTGACGGAGATAGTCAACAAATGATGAGAATCATTCTGTTGAGCAGAATATGATAAGTTTTCTGACTGGGTTTGGTTTGTGAATCTTGGTAAGGGTATAGAAAAGTGGAATTAGTGGTGGATTTAGCAATGACGATGATAACAGAGCAAAGAACCGCGAGTTGCAGACAAAAAGCAAGTAAGGTGCAGCTTTCAATTGATCAAGCTCCCTGGTATTTAACTGGATTATTCGACGATATCGATGACAGTGTGCTTTTTTGACAATATTTGTATAATGAAATTTTACTCCAACACTTTCTTTCAAGAGATGTCAATATCAGAGATAAATCTATGTTTTGGATGAAGTCCTCTATCAGAAAGAAAATGAATAAGAGATACAAAATTTCTGAAGGACGCAAAGTCATTAGGTGATCCTAAGAATTGAAAGCTGTCTAAAGAAACTACTGACAGAGAGCTGAAGCTGTTTACTGGCAAAAATAAATAGAGGAAGAGCACCCAACCCAAATGAGTTTTGAAGATTAGCAAATGAAGGAATTGGTCCAATCTCTGATCCCAATGAGGAAGAGATAAAAACCCGCGTAATAAAACAAACAAAACAATCCAACAAACACGTCTTAAACAAAGCTAAGTGTTTCAATGGCGTTTTTGTAAATATTAGCGAAGATATCAATAATAAGCTAGATCCTCTGGACGTATCATCATCGCTAAACAGATACAATTGATTAGACAATATATAAAAATGGAATTCGAAACATTCTGTTTGTTTTGTGATGTACATTTCTGGTGCCAAGTTTGAAGAACACTGCTCCAATATTTCTAGACATATTCTTGATTCAGTATTTCACTGTTTAAGTGGAACTATTTATGATGTCATCACTTTCCTCATTTGCATCACAAAAGAAGCATGAACATCTCTAAAACGAAAAAAGATATTCCAAAAAGGAAAACGTCATTTTTCTTTACTTTGAAAAGCGTTTCAAATAAGCAGCAATTACTTTTTACTTCATGAGCACATTAAAGTATTGAAATAATATTATATTTGTCATTTAAAATTTGGTGTTACCTCAGATTTGCTAAAGCCATATACAAAGATCGCTATCTTATTAGGAGTTAAGGACTTCATCGGAAATTCAGATTCTGTTCCTATATAGTCATACAACAAGAATATTTGTCGCTTTATCTTTTTAAATGGGATTAGGTAAGATTAAAAAGAACCAGATATTCCAAGCTGTCCATTATATAAAGTTCAGATGAATTCTTCCATTCAATGGTCATACAAGAAAAGTGCCTCTTTGAATCAAGTCTACAATTGAAAAGTGCCAAAGGCTTAGAGTGTGCAAGTCGTCGAGAGAAATTAAAAAATAGCGTGTTTCTTTAGAAACGGACTTTGACCACTAACAAGTAGCGAGATCTTTCGGGCTGCGTAAACTAAGAAATTGAATGTCTTGCATAAACAATTCACATCTACGTATAACTAGACAGTTTTTTCCTTGTTTTTGGTAATACTTCATTATCTTTTGTTATATTTAAAATCACCTTATAGCACTTGTCAAGTTTTTATTTATACTACCGATGGTGATCCGAGGTATTTCGAAGGTAGTCGAAGCTCACACGAATCGTTCCGAAGAAAGTCGCAAATAGTTAGAAGATTTCCAAACACTTTCGAAGATCACTCGCTATTTTTGAAAAATGTTTGTTCCCACCGGGAGTACCTTGCATTTAAAAGTAATGTTTTCATTTCAAGTGGAAAGAGTTTTTTTTAGAGTGCATGTATAGGAGGTTTGTTTAGGTGGACTGCTTCGTAATTTTGACTTACAATGGTGATTCCTTCCACCTGTGAAATATTACTTTATAGGCTTGCAACGGCACTAGCATTATTGTGTTCTTTGCCACTTTCGTTTTCGCTATAGAGTTTAAAAAATCTGTTGTATCTTTAAGGTATGATTTCTGACTTAAGCAATAGGCCGAAGGACGTAATCAACTAATGATGAGTTTTATTCTGTTGGGGTATCAAAACCAAATATGAGTACTGTTCGGACTGGGTTTGCTTTGTGAATCTTTGTAAGGGTATAGAAAACTGGAATTCGTGGTGGATTTGACAAGGATGATGATAACAAGTCAGCCTTCTAATACTCATAACTCTGGTTCTATTGACTTGCACATCTCTGTTTGCTGTCTTCAAAGTACCATAAGTCGTTGGATATTTAGCAACTTAGGAGGGACTTTGATCAAGCTCCCTAGCATTTAACTGGGTTATTTGACGATATCGACGATAGTGTAGCTTTTAAGCAATGTGTGTATAATGTAACTTTACACCACAACCTTCAGCTACCTTCTTTCAAGAGATGTCGTGATCAGAGTTAAATCTCTTCCTTGGATCAACACCTTCTATTAGAAAGTAAAAGAATAAGAGATATAAACTCCTGAAAGACGCAAAGTCATGGGATGATCCTAAGAAATGAAGGTTGGCTAAAAAGACTACAAAAGCTGCTTAGTGGCAAAAATTATTAGAGGAAGCATGCAAGCGAAATGAATATGGAGATTGACAAATCAAGTCTTGAAAAACACAAGGCCAAAACCACTAGTGCAATTTCTGGTCCCTGTGAGGAGATAATAACCCCTGAATTAAATAAAGCTGAGTGTTTCAGTGCCTTTTTAGTAAACATTAGCGAAGACCTCAACAATCAACAAGATCTTCTGGAAGTATCATCTCTAAACATATTCAATTGATTGGACAATGCATCAAAATGGACTTCGAAACACCTATACAAAATAGAAATGGAGAGCGACTTGATAAATAATCCCAAACAGTTAAAGAGAACATTAGATGCTTTTGCTTCCCTTAGGTACTGCCTCCCAAATGACTGAAATGTTTGTAGTGCCGTCTGCCCTGTTCCTCGCAATTTTCAAAATCCTGTCTCAAATTAAGTCGCTGTTCAGAGGTGGTTCGTGCGGGGCCCCGAGATGTTCGGTGGTCTTCGAACCGTTCCATGACAGGTACCGGTTGACGTATCTCTCACGGAGTGTCGCTGGAATCACAAGATTTGGATCGTAGTTGATTAATTTAACGGTGTTGTAGAAACCAATTCCCTATCTAGTTCCCAAAGTTACGTTCATTTATGCTGTCTTTCGCCGTATTCCCGAATCATCAAGTAAATGTCGACTTTCATCGTCTGTTCCGTATTTCAATGTTATTTCCAGTGTTTTAATTAGTTGTTCCGCTTTTAGTGTAATATTCTTCTGCCATTTTATTTTAGAAACCGCTGGCAGTGACATGTTTAGTTAAGAGTTCGAGTCGTCCAGAAATCAACCCGACTCCTTTACGTCCCAAAATTATTGCTGGTGCGTTGGTTACAGGTGTTATTTCAGGTTTAGCTAACTGCATCTCCGTTATCTGGAAGACTGTCTTACCTCGCTGTACATTAAACGCCACCTTCGACATGGGCCGTTGTGTTTGTTTCCACGGTGGACAAAGGTCGCTGCAGATGTAAGGCATCTAAGTAGCTGCTGTTTGTATCAAGGGTTGGGGCAGACAAAGACCTTTTCAACATAACCACGTTGGGTGTTCCATAAACAGAATATAAAGCATCAGTTAGATTGCAAGATACTGATCTTTTCAGACGTTCCATACGTTTTTCTAATTTGGGAAGCTCTAAAGACCTAATTGAATACTTTCTCCTGAAAAATTGAGCAGCACCAACTGCTGACTGTATTGCTTTAGGCTTTGTCAACCCCAACAGCTCTCGAATAGCGTTTCTAAAACGTTGGTCTCTATAACAGTAAAGCAGCGGATTAACTAGAGAGTTAATCTGCCCAAACATCTGTGTAAACTGGAAAGCGGCATTTGTACGAAAGACTGGCACAGCATTTCCTAAGATAGCAAAAACAAACACGGGGATAAACGAGGATATAAACGCAGCGGTTAGCAAACCAGTTGTCTTGGCAACTTTAGATTCCAGTTTTTGTTTAATTAGGACGTCGATTTGAGAGATATCGTTTAGCTTCCGATTGCGTATTCCAAGGTAAACTTTCCGATAAAAGAATACAACAAGAAAAAGACAAACAGTTTCCACAGCAGTCCACCCGGTTAAAAAGCCGTTCAAAATCTTAGGATCCACAACGATCGCTGTCGTTATAAAGTTTGCAGTCGCTAGGAAGATCGCTGAGAGCCAGGTAGCTATCGCAATCTTTTTGAGGCGGCCATTTGTGATGATACGCTTGTAGTCCATCCATTTTTGTACCGCCACGTACCTCTCCCAAGCAATGATAGTCAAGTGATGCATAGTAGCTCCGAAGAGTAAAGGAAGGAAAAAAAAATTCACCGAATATAACATACAAGTAAACTCAGGGGAAACTTGACCTAATGTAAAGAAATCAACAGTGGCAGATGTCGGCATAACTATGGCACCAACTAGAAGATCCGTAACGGCCAGGCTTGACAACAGAATGTTTGAAGGTTTTTGCAGCTCTTTTCTTTGCTTTATCGCTAAGATTATCAATGCGTTCAAAATAATGGTCGAGAGTGAAACCATGACTGTTGTGAGGCCTATGATCATGTAAAAACTGACTGGGCCTCTGATTTCCCGTAATATGTTTGGTGCGTACCTGCAATAAAACGTTGGGCTGGAACAATTTGTGGTTGATTCGTTGCTATTCAGGTCCATGCTGTACATGGAGAATATCTCTTAGTTGTATTCAGGACCGTTAAATAACCAACCACGTTTGTCGATCACATATGGTGTTCAGCTATTCAGCCTCTTTACGCCTGTCCACCAATTCCTTCAGTCAATCCTATGACGAAAGCCGGTATAATTATCTCTAAAATGAGCTTATGAAAGTATTAGGAATGAGCGCTCGCCCGCTCGCCCATGCGAGTTTAGAAGCGGCGAGCGAGTGCAAATCACTCATCACTCGCCGTTTGGTTGGTATGATTTCATGTTTTGGAAATTACTTAAGCTTAATATTAATAAAAATTCTTTTAATTTTCCATTTTGCTAATCTTTCGTAATGCCCGACTAATTTGTATGGGTAATCATACGGTTTTTCTCGTTCAATTTGGAATTAATTTGCACGAGTGAGTTTTTGAAAAACTCGCAAGTGGAAATTAATTCCGAATTGAACGAGAAAAACCGTATGATTACTTCTTAATAATACTAACATGAAAAAATTGGCGTGGAGGAAGTGCCGGAAGATCTTTCTTGAAGGCATTTTTTCTCATTCGAGAAAACTTTTTTCGAAGTTTCCGCACAATATTTTTGTCATCATTTTACGTGATATCATTGGCTTAGAAAATTTCCTATTGACTTTCAGCCAATCATAATCCAAAATTACGATCTATAATTTGCACTAGCGTTACACTTTTTTCACTGGTGTTACACTCGAACTGCACTGCTCTCAGCCAATTAGAATCGAGTAATATTTTCATGTATATTATTAGCCTATAAAACAAAACTCAGGGTTTCGAAATTAGACACAATGAAATGCAACTCCCTCGCAGTGAAATTACCCAATGGTCGAATGTTTATGAAGCGATTTCTTGGTCTCTATTTGAGCTGGCATTTATTAGTGCGTGAGAACTGAAGATGGCACACTAGAGGAACAAGGATTTTGCTTGCTAGGAAATAAATCTCCATTGTCTCCATTGATGTTATTAACTGCTGCAGCATTTATTTTTTCTTCGGAAGGGAACAAACGTTAGTCTTCCATGTACCGGCAAGTTGAGAGTCACTCGCCTGAATGGCAAGTGATGCCAAAATTTAGTTTTAAACACTGTTATGTTTCATGAGGCATGTTCAATCTTACTAAGCTGTCTTTCTTACTTGAATTTAAACCACATCCAAAAGGGAATAAAACGATTCAAGAAAAAAAAATGCAGAGGTACAGATGATGTGTTTTGCAAAAAAGATGTTTTGGGATCCAAATGGACAAATAGGTGACAAGTCTGGTGAGTATCGATGTGTAACTACACTTGCATGCAGCATTCTGGGAGGTAGCAGTAACACAGCCTAGCGTTGTGCGTACAATCAAGGCCAAAAAAGCGAACCACATAGTGTAGAAAAGATCTTTGTTGGGCTTCAACAGCTGCTTTAGCTGCTGTCGAGCCAATCAAAGGAATATCGGCTTCAGGACATTAAAATATTTCAATTATTATCACATCATTCAAAATTGCTTTACCTCTGGTTCTCGAGGTTAAACTTCAGTGATTGAGCCTAGAGAAACGGCCGTTTTCTTGAAAGGAACTGTTGATTTAGCCAAAAAGTCACATCCTGCGCAAGAGAAAAGGGAACAGTTCTTCTTTAGTTCTTAATGTTGTTTGCATGAGTCGCTGAATCCTTTTAAGATGACAACTCGCAAAGTCCACTATTTGAAGGGTAACTGTGTCCTTTAATTAAAATTTATTATAGAACGTGATAGCACCGTTTTGAATTAAGTGTACACCTGGAAAATACCAAGAGCTTTGACTGTAATAGTCGCAGAGACTAATTGGAAAAAACTGTTTGTTGATGGCAAAGGAGTCTGGTTGCTAATATGTAGGAAAAGAGTTTCTGTGTTTGCACGCTGTAATTGCGGGTTATATAAATTTCGGCGTCCTACCTTACAAACGATATCTTGACGTGCACAGGAGTGAAATTTAACGTCTTAAAATCCTCCAAAAGGCGAGTATAGGGCGGTTGGAATATCAATATTATGATTTAAGCCGGAGGAAAGCAGCCTAGTGGATAAAAATAAAAAAGTAAAAATCAACAAAAGCATACTGAATCAGACATTCAATTATAAGAAAAGAAATTCTTTAGAGCACTGACGTAATATTTGTGATTCAAAATTTGGTCTTACCTCAGATTCGCGAAAGCAGAATACAATGGTTTCCCTCAAATGATTGTCCGCTATCTTGTTAGGGCTGAAAGATTTCGCCTGAAATCCACATTCGCTCTTATATAGTAATACAGCAAGAACATATTTCGCTGTATCACTTAAGTGTCATTTGACATGAAAGCTGCCATTATTTGAAGGTTAGCTGAGTCCTTCTATTAAATGATCAAACAGGTCAAAAAGTGCAGCTTTGAATTGAGTGCCTATTTGCAAAGTGCCAAAGGCTTTTAGTGTGAAAGTCTGCGAGACAAATTGGAAAAATAACTCTTTTTTCTCAAAGCAGATTTTGGCCGCCAACAAATTATAGAGATCTTTTGGGCTGCCTCAAGTAAGGTGAGAAATTTAACGGCTGACATAAACAGTCTACATCTACAAGTAAATACAAAGTTTTTTCCTTGTTTTTGGTAATGGTTCATGTTCTCGTATTATATTCAAAATCATCTTATGGCACCTGCCAATTAATTAAATTACCGATGGTGATCCGATATATTTGGAAAGTAGTCGAAGGTCACCCCAATCATTCCGGTGATAGTCGAAAATAATTGGAAGATTTTCGAACACTGTCGAAGATCACTCGAAAATCTTGGAGGATATCCAAAGGGTGAAGAAGATCACTACAAGGTGTCCTCGAAGTTTGCTGTACAATATCGCTAGGTTTGCAATACTTACGGAGTTTACCAAGTTAATTGGAAAATCAAAGACACTACCAGCAGCCGTAAATGGTCTATTTTTTCTAAAATACTTACTCGCATAAATAAATTGTTCAAAAAATTTATTCCTGAGTTATTTATTCCCATTTGTTCTCGAAATCATGTGATTATTACGAAAGTTTGTAAGCCGGCCATTCGACAACCGACATAGAATATCCGATATTTGACATGCTACATCCGTCATCCAACATCAGTCCCGTTTCAGGCGTCCGAAATCTCCCATCCCAGATCCCAGATCCCACCTCCCACATGCGACATCCCACATCTACGTGATGGTACATTTTGTTTACAGGCCAAACTCTACACCCATTGGTGATGGCAAAACTTTGACCTTACTCTAACGGCTACGTTTTTTAAAGATCTCCCCTTTCTGTGTAAAAGCAGGGGAGGGTCTCTATACATCTTTGATAGGAGAGGCTGATTTTCTATTAAACACTATTTGCCTATAAGAATATATTGTAGGGCCGAGATTCTTTCGCTAAAATTAACTTTTGACAAAATGTTGTCGGGTTATCTGGATAACCTCTGTCGCGTCATCTACGTTCAAATTGTGTTGTATTTTCTTTAAATGTAACGTTTGAAGAATTGCTTGTCAAACTCGTAAAGCCTTTGCCTTTGATAAAGCCTTTTCTGGCGTCTGTAGGGTGGCAAGAGGTGAAGAGGGTTTCACTTAGTTTGAAGTTTTTGCCCACTTCGAGAATGGCGTCCTTTTTCAATCCATCGCCATTGCATACGCATACAAATTTTGTATCCAGGAGAGTTGTGTCTGTTCCTGAAATTGCAGCTACGAATTTTATGGCTCTATGCTTCTTACTTGCTAGCTCTATGAACGTGTTTATTTCCTATTCGTTTCATAAGTTCCACAGAGAAAAGACATCATCGATACATCTTTTCAAAGTGGGTGACTTAACGTCACTACGGTTAATAATTTCTGTTTCTACCGCGGCCATAAGAGTGACTTCCTGTAAATACTACGGATAGGTGTGCAAAATGCAAAAATCGAATTCCCTCAAACTTTTTCACAAGAAAGCCCTCTGGAAACTATTTAGGAAAATACAACTTTTAGTTCGTTTGGATTTATATTTTTCAAGTAAAGCGATTTTTTTAATTTTCACCCTTGGAAAAGCCCTCGAACCGCTGAAAAATGTGCTTCGTATTTGCGACTCGTGCAAGAAAACTAAAACAATTATCAAAACTATTTCGATATTACACAATTTAATGATCCTTCCTTTACAAAGTAGCGTTATTAGAATTGGAAAAGATTCAAACCTGAATTTTTAAAAATTTTTCAAATTTACCCTCCTAAACAGCATTATCAGAAAGCTGGATTTTGGCAAATTTCAACAGCAAAACTCCCTACCTGGTACATGGATTCCGCTGTAAAGATGGTATTCTAAAGAAAGAGTAAGGCTTCATCTATCGTTCTGTGAAATAAAATTTCGGGGCAACTCAAACTACGAATTTAGACGACGGAAAATATTCACGGTACTCGCTTGAAGTTTATGACCTTTGAACTTGCAGTTGTCTTCATGAATACAAGAGATAACCTAAACAACAGTTGAAATTTTAGCCTGAATGCGACCCTTTCTCCCATTTAAATGATTTGTAGTTATTTTTTATCTTCTGTGGGCAATTTTATCGAAAGTAATATTTTTTTACGCTGAAAAGGAGTTCTAACTTGTTTATGAGTACGTGCGTATTTGTTTACTGCAGCGGAAATTTGTGGATATTAAATTTATTCCATCTAAGTTCTATTTCGTGTGCTGCAAGGCGTTTCGTGTTCTCATTAAAACAAAATGGTATTGTCAAGTAGGTTTTCTTCTCAGATTTTAAAGCAACATATAACTTTTGACTTACCGTCCACATGCATGGCTTGATTTACTCAGCAGCGTTACACCGGGTGAGATAGAGGTGAGATGGCGTGACGATAATTGACAAATCGCTTTTCGCGAATCGAATTCATCAAAAAGTATGTATATATAACATCTTTCTTTGAGACTACTTGATAAAGACTCTTGTGAAATAAGTCTGCAAATTTTGAAACTCTCATTGCTGTGATAAAAAAAAAAAACTGGATCTACTATTTTTTTTGCCACGGTCGTGTGATCCTCGAGTGTGGTATCACATGACAATAACAACTAAGAAATGGCCACCTGCAGTTATTCTCAAATCGTTGGGGGCACGTGCGGTCCTAGTGTTACGAATCCCGCGCATGTTCAATGTGTTTTAATTCGAAAATGTGAGAAAGACATTCAAGGTGATTTGAAGGCTACTGATGTGAGCGATTCTTCTCTGGACGAAGCAAGGCTACTGTTGGCTAGAGCGGGTCAGTGTATTCGTAATTCAATTTTCTCTTTAGATCGAAAATATTGCGAAAGATTATCGAGAAAATACTGAATGCTACGGTAACAGACAATCACCATGAGGCCCAATAAGGCGTGATTTCATGATACGCGAAATCAAAATCTAATGGCACTCTTTCGATGTAGCTGACCGTGCAAAAGCGTAATAGTCTCTTGAGTTATATTGCGGCCCGGCCGACGCCGAAACATTCTCACGTATCATTTAAAATGCGTAAGAAAGCGGAGTCCAATAATACTGCGTGACATTTTCTGTGATGCCTTTCTCAATGTTATCCAAGGGCTTACATCCCCGGGGTTAGGTTGCTGTCGCATGGTTTTTCGAAACCCTTACCGTTAAACTAAACTTCCAGTAAACGCATATCACACATTTTGTTTCCAAGGTTGTTTTGACGTGGATGAAGGTATTTTGAACACAACAGTATGCCCTCGTCATCGGGACCTATGGGGGATAAGGTGGCGTAGCAACAAAAAGAACTGTTCCTGTTCAGAGCAATGGATACAACATGAGAAGAACCAGAAAGGGGATAGTGGGATAAATCTGGTTCAGTCGAGAAGACTCCACTCTCAGACGCAAATTTTGTTGCCTGTAGGCTCTCATAATAAAGTGTATTACCGTTTGTCTTACGACGTGGTCACTTGAAATGTAGATCGCGACGTTTCGACTGCTTGCTGGTAGTCTTCTTCAGGCGATAAGGTCGACTGATTGCACGGTATCATTTATATCACAAAGGTCGGCTGTGATTGGTGCATTTCGATCCTCCTATCGTTCCATTGTTCCGACGAGTAGCTGTTCCCTCAGTGGTCCGCTGTTGTACTGTTCTCCTGTTGTTGTGTTTTTTGACCGTGGGCATCCATGCTTCAGGAATTTCAATTCCACTATCCCTGTTGATGTTATTAGGGTCAAGTCTTATGTGAATAGCTTCCTTGACCCTACGTGTGTAACAGTGAGGATCTCGATCAATAAACTTGACCTCATTCCAGATAGGATAGTGGCCAATCTCGTGGGTGTGTTCAGAAACGGCGGAGGTCTGGGTACGGGCGAGTCGTATATCCCTGTCGTGTCTTTGATCCTCTCCTGCATAGATCTCCCTGTTTCCCCGATGTAGACTTTGCCGCACTCACAGGGAATCCTGTAGACAACACCATCTTGTTTAGCCGGGTTGACGGTGTCCTTTGGTCGCACTAAGTGTGACCGAAGTGTCGTGTCGGACTTAAACACGGGGCGATTGCCTTGTTGTTCTAGGCAGCGGCGGAGAGACTCCGAAACTCCTTGGACATAAGGTAAAACGGCGGTGGATGTAAATTCCGCTTCGGGCTCTCTTCTTGGGGTTGTTCGTGCCTTTGTGATCTTCTGTACAAACGAGGGGGGATATACGTTAGAAACAAGTACAGATACCCAGACCTCCGCCGTTTCTGAACACACCTCGAATATCTTTGCCACATTATCCAATTTTAACAAATTGAACATGTGCGGGATTCGAAACCCTAGGACCGCACGTGACGCAGATGCCACCGACGATTTGAGAATAACTGCAGGTGGCCATTTTTTAGTTGTTATTGTCATGTGATGCCACACTCGAGGATCACACGACCGCGGCATAAAAATAGTAGATCCAGGTTCTTCATTTCACCGTAATGAGAGTTTCAAAATTTTGTAGAATTTTTTCACAAGAGTCTTTATCAAGTAGTCTCGAAGCATTATGATGTCAAAAGATATAATAAATATATTTTGATGAATTCGATTTGCAAAAAGCGATTTGTCATTATCGTCACGCCATTTTAGCGCTATCACACCCGGTGTAACGCTGCTGAGTAAATCAAGCCATGCATGTGGACGGTAAGGCAAAAACCATATGTTATTTTAAAATCTGGAAAGAAAACCTTCCACTTGGCAATACCATTTTTTTAATGAGAACACGAAACGCCTTGCAGCACACGAAATAGAACTTAAATGGAATAAATTTAATATCCACAAATTTCCGCTGCAGTAAACAAATACGCACGTACTCATAAACAAGTTAGAACTCCTTTTCAGCGTAAAAAATATTACTTTCGATAAAATTGCCCACAGAAGATAAAGAATAACTACAAATCATTTAAATGGGAGAAAGGGTCGCATTCAGGCTAAAATTTCAACTGTTGTTTAGGTCATCTCTTGTATTCATGAAGACAACTGTAAGTTCAAAGGTCATAAACTTCAAGCGAGTACCGTGAATATTTTCCGTCGTCTAAATTCGCAGTTTAAGTTGCCCCAAAATTTTATTTCACAGAACGATAGAGGAAGCCTTACTCTTTCTTTAGAATACCATCTTTACAGCGGAATCCATGTACCAGGTAGGGAGTTTTGCCGTTAAAATTTGCCAAAATCGAGCTTTCTGATAATATTGTTTAGGAGGGTAAATTTGAATTTTTTTAAAAAATTCAGGTTTGAATCTTTTCCAATTCTAATAACGCTACTTTGTAAAGGAAGGGTCATTGAATTGTTTAATATCGAAATAGATTTGATATTTGTTTTAGTTTTCTTACACGAGTCGCAAATACGAAGCACATTTTTCAGCGGTTCGAGGACTTCTCCAAGGATGAAAATTAAAAAATCGCTTTACTTGAAAAATATAAATCCAAACGAACTAAAAGTTGTATTTTCTTAAATAGTTTCCAGAGGGCTTTCTTGTGAAAAGTTTGAGGGAATTCGATTTTTGCATTTTGCACACCTATCCGTAGTCTTTACAGGAAGTCACTCATAAGAATTTTGGGAGATGAAACTATCATTAGGTTACCGTGTATTTGAAGGCATTTTATTGCGTTAAAATGGAAAGAGTTTCCTTTAAGATCAGAGCCTAGGTATATCTTTAAGGTGGCGTAAAGGTTTGGGAGGTTTGTTTAGGTGCACTGTTTCGTCTGTTTGACATTCAGTGGTGATTCTTTCCTCCTGTGGGATATTAGTGTATAGGCTTGCAACAGCTCTGGCATTGTGTTTTTTGCCACCTTCGTTTTCTCTACCAAGTTTAGGAAATCTGTTGTATCTTGAAGATATGATTTCTGTACTTTAGCAACAGGCTGACGGAGATAGTCAACAAATGATGAGAATCATTCTGTTGAGCAGAATATGATAAGTTTTCTGACTGGGTTTGGTTTGTGAATCTTGGTAAGGGTATAGAAAAGTGGAATTAGTGGTGGATTTAGCAATGACGATGATAACAGAGCAAAGAACCGCGAGTTGCAGACAAAAAGCAAGTAAGGTGCAGCTTTCAATTGATCAAGCTCCCTGGTATTTAACTGGATTATTCGACGATATCGATGACAGTGTGCTTTTTTGACAATATTTGTATAATGAAATTTTACTCCAACACTTTCTTTCAAGAGATGTCAATATCAGAGATAAATCTATGTTTTGGATGAAGTCCTCTATCAGAAAGAAAATGAATAAGAGATACAAAATTTCTGAAGGACGCAAAGTCATTAGGTGATCCTAAGAATTGAAAGCTGTCTAAAGAAACTACTGACAGAGAGCTGAAGCTGTTTACTGGCAAAAATAAATAGAGGAAGAGCACCCAACCCAAATGAGTTTTGAAGATTAACAAATAAAGGCATTGGTCCAATCTCTGATCCCAATGAGGAGGAGAAAATAACCCGCGTAATAAAACAAACAAAACAAACAAACAAACACGTCTTAAACAAAGCTAAGTGTTTCAATGGCGTTTTTGTAAATATTAGCGAAGATATCAACAATCAGCTCATCGCTAAACAAATACAATTGATTGGACAATATATAAAAATCAGTGGAATTCGAAACATTCTGTTTCTTTTGTGATGTATATTTCTGGCGCCAAGTTTGAAGAACACTGCTTGAATATTTCTGGAGATATTCTTGATTCAGTATTTCACTGTTTAAGTGGAACTATTTATGATGTCATCACTTTCCATATTGGCATAATACAAAAACGTGAATATCTCTAAAACGAAAAAAAGATATTCCAAAAAGGAAAACGCCATTCTTCTTTACTTTGAAAAGCCTTTCAAACAAGCAGCAATTATTTTTTACATCATAGGCACTTTAAAGTATTGAAGTAATAGCATGTTTGTCATTTAAAATTTGGTCTCACCTCAGATTCGCTAAAGCAATATACAAAGATCGCTATCTTATTAGGAGTTAAGGATTTCACCAGAAATTCGGATTCTATTCTTATATAGTCATACATCAAGAATATTTGTTGCTTTATCTTTTTAAATTTGAATTAGTAAGATTAAAAAGAATCAGATATTCCAAGCTGGCCATTATATGTAGTTTAGATGAATTCTTCCATTTAATGGTCATACAAGAAAAGTGCCACTTTGAATCAAGTCTACAATTGAAAAGTGCTAAAAGCTTACAGTGTGCAAGTCGTCGGGAGAAATGAAAAAGAAATAGCTTGTTTCTAAAGAAACGGACTTTGACCACTAAAAAGTAGCGAGGTCTTTCGGGCTGCGTAAACTAAGAAATTGAATGTCTTGCATAAACAGTTTACATCTACGTATGACTACACAGTTTTTTCCTTGTTTTTGGTAATACTTCATTATCTTTTGTTAAATTTAAAATCACCTTATAGCACTTGTCAAGTTTTTATTTATACTACCGATGGTGATCCGAGGTATTTCGAAGGTAGTCGAAGCTCACACGAATCGTTCCGAAGAAAGTCGCAAATAGTTAGAAGATTTCCAAACACTTTCGAAGATCACTCGCTATTTTTGAAAAATGTTTGTTCCCACCGGGAGTACCTTGCATTTAAAAGTAATGTTTTCATTTCAAGTGGAAAGAGTTTTTTTTAGAGTGCATGTATAGGAGGTTTGTTTAGGTGGACTGCTTCGTAATTTTGACTTACAATGGTGATTCCTTCCACCTGTGAAATATTACTTTATAGGTTTGCAACGGCACTAGCATTATTGTGTTCTTTGCGACCTTCGTTTAATTTTCTAATAAAGTTTAAAAAATCTGTTGTATCTTTAAGGTATGACTTCTGACTTTAGCAATAGGCCGATCGCGAAGGAGGTAATCAACTAATGATGAGTTTTGTTCCGTTGGGCCAAAAATGATTACTGTTCGGACTGGGTTTGCTTTGTGAATCTTTGTAAGGGTATAGAAAACTGGAATTCGTGTTGGACTTGGCAAAGATGATGATAACAAGTCAGCCTTCTAATACTCATAACTCTGGTTCTATTGACTTGCACATCTCTGTTTGCTGTCTTCAAAGTACCATAAGTCGTTGGATATTTAGCAACTTAGGAGGGACTTTGATCAAGCTCCCTAGCATTTAACTGGGTTATTTGACGATATCGACGATAGTGTGGCTTTTTGGCAATGTGTGTATAATGTAACTTTACACCACAACCTTCAGCTACCTTCTTTCAAGAGATGTCGTGATCAGAGTTACGTCTCTTCCTTGGATCAACACCTTCTATTAGAAAGTAAAAGAATAAGAGATATAAACTCCTGAAAGACGCAAAGTCATGGGATGATCCTAAGAAATGAAGGTTGGCTAAAAAGACTACAAAAGCTGCTTAGTGGCAAAAATTATTAGAGGAAGCATGCAAGCGAAATGAATATGGAAATTGACAAATCAAGTCTTGAAAAACACAAGGCCAAAACCATTGGTGCAATTTCTGGTCCCTCTGAGGAGATAATAACCCCTGAATTAAATAAAGCTGAGTGTTTCAGTGCCTTTTTAGTAAACATTAGCGAAGACCTCAACAATCAACAAGATCTTCTGGAAGTATCATCTCTAAACATATTCAATTGATTGGACAATGCATCAAAATGGACTTCGAAACACCTATACAAAATAGAAATGGAGAGCGACTTGATAAATAATCCCAAACAGTTAAAGAGAACATTAGATGCTTTTGCTTCCCTTAGGTACTGCCTCCCAAATGACTGAAATGTTTGCAGTACCGTCTCCTCTGATCAACTCGCAATTTTTAAAATCCTGTCTCAAATCGAGTCTCTGTTCAGAGGTGGTTCGTTCGGGACCGTGATATTCGGTGTCACTTCTTCCGGTCATTGAACCGTTCCATGACAGGTACGAGGGTCTACAATAGGGTTCTCAGATCCCGCTTTCCCGCCCATTTTTCCCTGTTAATCCCGCTATCCCGTCCTTTTTTGCCTGGAAATGCTAATCCCGCCCACTTTTCAAAGACGTTTCTGGGTTAATTATTAATTTAACGTTAAAAGCCGACGTTTCGGCGTCATCGTGACACCATTCTCAAGGCAAAGTGACCAAAAAATGCGATATCGATGATTTGATTTCTGTAGTCTCTACAAATTAACATTTGCAGAGACTATAGAAATCAAATCATCGATATCGCATTTTTTGTTCACTTTGCCTTGAGAATGGTGTCACGATGACGCCGAAACGTCGGCTTTTAACGTTAATATTCCCTTTTTTATGCTTTAAGAAATCTTTATTAATTATTAATTTGTTAAATTAATAATTAATTTAATTATTAACACAGAAACTATTTAAAAATAGATATCGTATAAAAGATCACAAAAGAATTCAGTGGGTAGCGGATAAGTAAGCACAAATGATTATAACGTTTCTTTCCGTAAAAGGTTTACTGCTTTGTTTTCTTTTGTCCACGTATCAGTGAGAGAAAAAGATTGGTTATTCCCATTTTAAGAGATGGCCCGTAAATACACTTGACAGTTTCTTTTAAAGCTTACAGTGTCTTCACTTTCCTTGAAATCTGGGCTCAGAACTTTTCTTTCCTAATGATGGCATTCCTGCTCGCGCATCCTTTTCGTAATATATGGCGACGCAATTCGTAATGTCGCATACTTCGTACGGTAAATCACTATTACTGTCATCCGGTGTGGCCATCCTGGTGCAAACAAACCAAGCGCTCTGGAAAAGGTCGAAAGACTAGAAAAAGTAGAAAGGATCGGGGAACCAAGATTGCGGACACAAGCGTCGAAAATGTCGGAAATGGACAGATGTCATTGATGTCAGAGGTCAACACAAATGGTCGCAACCAGCAGGAATAGAACTTAAAGACCTCATAGGTCCTCGTACAGTCTCATGATGCTAACGTAGTCAAGCGATAATGGATACGTTTGACAGAACCTGACAGGATACAGAGCTGTTGCTATTCATTACTTGTAACCCGACACAGCTATACGCATGTTTCTGCCGGTTTTTGCGCTGGTCAGAGAGGTCATGTAAGAATTTAAATCTCGTATCCTGTTCGGTTCCCCTTATGAATCCCGCATCCCAACCATATAAAAACATGAAATCCCGCTCCCGCTCCTAATTGTAATTCCCGCTTCCCGCCCCTGTTTTCAGCTCAAATCCCAAATATCACGGCGAAAAAAAGCCAAATCCCGCATCCCGCCAAACCTATTGGGGACCCTCAGGTACCGGTTAGCGTATCTCTCACGGAGACTTGCAGGAATCACAAGATTTCGCTCTTAGTATATTAATTTAACAGTCTTGTAGAAACCAATCCCCCGTCTAGTTCCTTGTCCAGCGGGGCTATGCTGAAATAGTTTTACTTTCATGCGGGTTTTGCAAATGTAAAAGAGTTCGCTTGCGTTAACAAACAACGTTACGTTCATTTATGCTCTCTTTCGCCGTATTTCCAAATCGTCAGTTCAAGTCCACTATCATCGCTTGCCTCGTATTTCCAATGTTATTTCCAATGTTGTAATTAATTGTTTCGCTCTTAATGTAACTTGTTTGTAAATTTTTTTTTAGAAACCACTAGCAATGACATGTATAGTTAAGAGTTTGAGTCGTCCAGAAATCAACCCGACTCCTTTACGTCCTAAAATTATTGCTGGCGCGTTGGTTACAGGGGTTATTTCAGGTTTAGCTAACTACATCCCCGTTATCTCGATGACTGGTGTTACCTCGCTTTACATTAAACGCTGCCTTCGACATGGATCGTTGCACTTGTTTCTACGGGGGACAAAGGTCGCTGTAGATTGAGGTCGGCATCTAAGCAGCTGCTGGATGTATTAAGGGTTGGGGCAGACAAGGACTTTTTCGACATAACCACACTGGGTGTTCCATGAATAGAATATAAAGCATCAGTTGGACTGCGAGATGCTGATATTTTAAAGCGTTCCATACGTTTTTCTAATTTGGGAAGCTCTAAAGACCGAACTGAATACTTTCGTCTGGAAAATTGAGTGGCACCAACTGCTGACTGTATTGCTTGAGGCTTTGTCAACCCCAACAGCTCCCGAATAGCGTTCTTAAAACGTTGGTCTCTGTAACAGTAAAGCAGCGGATTAACTAGAGAGTTAATCTGGGCAAACATCTATGTAAACTGGAAAGCGGCATTTGTACGAAAGACTGGGACACCATTTCCTAAGATAACAAAAGCAAAAATGGGGATAAACGAGGATATAAACGCAGCTGTTAGCAAACCAGTTGTCTTGGCAACTTTACACTCTAGTTTTCTTTTAATAAGGACGTCGATTTGAGAGATTTCGTTCAGCTTCTGATTGCGTATTCCAAGGTAAACCTTTCGGTAAAAGAATGCAACAAGAAATAAACAAACAGTTTCTACAGCAATCCACTCGGTTAAAAAGCTGCTTGAAATTCTACGATCCATAACGACCACTGTCATAGTAAAGTATGCAACCGTTGGGAAGAGCGTAGAGATCTAGATACCTATCGAAATCTTTTTGAGGCGGCCATTTGTGATAATAAGCTTGTAGTCCATCCATTTTTGTATCGCCACGTACCTCTCCCAAGCAATGATAGTCAAGTGATGCAATGTAGCTCCATAGAGTAAAGGGAAGAAGGAAGGATTCACCGAATATAACATACAGGTAGACTCAAACGAAACTTGACCAAATGTAAAAAATCAGCAGTGGCAGATGTCGGCATAACTATAACACCAACTATAAGATCCGAAACGACCACGCTTGATAACATAATGTTTGAGGGTTTTTGCAGCTCTTTCCTTTGCTTTATAGCCAGGATTATGGATCCGTTCAAAACAATTGTGGGGAGTGAAGCCAGGACCGTTATAAGGCCTAAAATTAAGCAAAAAGCTGAGCCCCTTACTTCCCATGATACGTTCGGTGCGTACCTGCAATAAAACGGTGAGGTGGACGAATTGATGGTTGTTTCGTTGTTATTCAGGTCCATGCTGCCAATGCATGAAGAATGTTTCTCGGTTGGTTCAGGGACCGTGAAACAATCAAACACCTTTGTCGATCACATGCGGTCTTCAGGCGTTCAGCGCTTTTGCGCCTGTCTGGCCATGTCTTCAATCAACCCTGTGACGAAAACCAGTATAATTATCTCTAAGGGTACGTTTCTTGAAGAAAATCTAAGATTGGATTCTTAAATCCGAAACCTTTTGCGTTTCTTTTCTAAACGGTTAATCCGAGATCTCTCGGATCGTGGTGCATCAAAGGAACCGAAGAATCCACTCTGGGCAAGGATTCTTCGGTTCCTTTGATACACCACGATCCGAGAGATCTTGGATTGATCTGTTTAGTTAAGGAACGCCAAATCTGTTTTCGGATTTAAGAATCCAATCTTGAATTTTCTTAAAGAAACGCACCCTAAAATAAGCTTATACTTCCTGACTCATGTTGAGTCTAAGCTGTCTTTGTTACTTGAATTCAAATTTCTTTAAACCAAGCGGCCATGCAATGTTCTCTTTATCATAAACACCAAAGAAATACCAGATCATTTCACTTTCGCTAGGAAAGGTGCGATTTGTTATGCAACTATGGCAACAGCGATCTTATCACTTGTGAGGATAACATGTCATTTTCACGTGGGAAGATATCATGTTTGCCCTCCAAAGCTTACCTGGGATTACATAGGTGTTTGTACATGTATAATAAAATTTGGTATTTTCCTTTGTTTTGGTGTATTGAAATATATCAAAATGATACTGAATTGTACGAAGAGTAATACTGAACCACGACAGTATGCAATCGGCGCATGAGAAAATAGACTAGTTCTTATATAGCTACACAGCTAGAGGCGTTTGCCGATGAATCTTATATTTGACAAGGAAACCAGAGTAGAAGACTCGGCCAATTCAAATAGTCCATTATTGGAAGGGTAGCTAGCTGACCATGAGTCGTTTGAAAAATTCAAACTTTGCGAAAACTCAATGGAACTGCTCTGAATTAAGTCAATGCGCTATTGGATAGTACTGAAAGAGTTGAGTCTAAAATTAAAGTCGTCGATTACTGCTTGTTTGTTGAAAAGAATTAGCTTTACCCGCTTACAAATGGTGAGAACTTTCGGGAACGGAAATTTCGAAATTCTGGTAGCGGTCGATATCTTTAACAAATGGAAAACATGTACCTTGTTTCTATGAAGTTGATCGGCTTCTCAAACTACATTACCCTCTGTTATCTACGTTTAATTAAAGGAAAATCGAATTCAACACGTTAAAACATTTCAATTATCATTCAAAATTGTATTACCTCCGATTCTGGAAGTTTAATTTCAGTGATAGAGCCTAAAACATCGAACTTTTTCGTGAAAGTAGCTAGAACTTGACATTCTGCAGAAGAGAGAAGAGAGCAGTTCTCATTCAGTTTTCAACGTTCTTAAGATGTGTCCCTGAATCATTTGAACATGACATCTCGGAGATTTCAAGAAGTCCGTTAATTGAAGGGTAGCTGTGTCCTTCAATTAAAATTTTATAGAACCCAATAGTATCGTTTCGAGTGAAGTGCACACCTTGAAAGTACCAAGAACTTTGACTGTTAAAATCGCAAGAAAACTTAAAATAGAAAAAGTGCTTGTTGATGAAAAAAAAAAAAAAAAAAATGTTTCGGTGGTTGCGCGGTGTGATAACGCTGTAGGCAAATTTCGGTAATTTACCTAACAGACGGTATCTTTATGTGCACAGGAGTAGAATTTAACGTGTTCAATTTCTCCAAAAGGCGACTATGTGGGGCCGGGATAATCAATATCACGACTGAACCCGAAGAAACGCAACCAAGTGCATAAAAATAGAATAGTGAAAATCAGTACAAGGATACGGATTCAGAAATTCAATTTCAAGAAAAGAAATGCTTTAAAGCATTGAAATAATATTTGTCATTCAAAATTTGCTCTTACCTCAGATTCTCGATAACAAGATGTAATTATTCTCCGCTATCTTGTTAGGAGGTTAATGATTTCGCCAGAAATTCATATTCTGTTCTTATATACAACAAGAATAATTGTCGCTATATGATTCGATATGGGAATTAGTAAGAGTAAATAGAATCGGATATTCCAAGCTGTCCATGATTTGAAGCTTAAGTGAATCCTTAAATAAAAATGATGAGACAGGTCAATAGGTGCCACTTTGAAGTGCACAATTGGGAAGTGCCAAAGGCTTTGAGTATGAAAGTCATTGAGACAAATGGGAAAAAATAGCTCTTTTCCGTAGAAACGGACCTTGGCCGCTAACAAATAGAGGTTTCATTCTGGTTGTGTAAACTGAGAAATTTAAAGGCTGGCAGAAATAGGCTAATCTATAAATAAATACACAGTTTTTTTCCGTGTTGTTGATTGTAATTCATGTTTTCGTATTCTATCTAAAGTCATTTAAGGCACCTGTCAATTCTCAGTTATTTATTCCAATTTGTTCTCGAAATCAAGAGAAAATTACGAAAGCTTCTAAGTGCCATTCGACATCCGACATGGAATATCCGATATTCGAGATGCTACGTCCGACATCCGAGGGAGAACATGAAACAAACGACAGCCGACATCCGACATGATGATACAAACGGTTGACAGGCTAAACACAGCCTCGGCTAATTACAAGAAGGTCAAATCTTCAAAGACCTCCTCGTTCTGTAAGAAAGCAGGGAAGGGTCTTTATAGATCTCTCATAGCAGAGGCTGATTTTGTGTTAAATACCGTTTGCTCAGATGAGACACAGATGCGCGATATTCTATTCAAACGACAATTGAAAACTCTTTTGCCCGCTTTCTGTTTTTTCAGGAAAGGGCCGAGATTCGTTCGCTAAATTCAACTTCTGAGACAGTCATGTCCAAAAGGTTATCTGTAAAATCCTCTGTCGCGTAATCTACGCTCGAATTGTGTTATGTTCAGTCTTCAAATGTAGCTTTTGAAGAGTTGGTTCTCACAAATCGTAAAGCCTTTGATAAGGCCTTTTTCTGCGTCTGGAGGGTGACAGGAGTAATACGGCCCATGTAATATGTCCCATTAATGTAAGATGTCCCATTAATATGTCCCATTGAGAAACGAAATCATCGATATATCTTTCCTATTACAGTGAGCGACTTTATATCACTACGATTAATGATTTCTGTTTGTACTGCAGCCGTCAAAATGCTGGCAAAAGAGACGCTCATTTTTATGCCCATTGGGCTACCGTTTATTTGAAAGTGAGTTTTTTTAAGATCAAAGCCTAAGCATATCTCTGAGGTAGAGGGCGGGTATGGGAGGTTTGTTTAGATGGACTGTTTCGTATATTTGACATACAATGGTGGTTCTTTCCTCCTGTGGGATATTATTATTAGTGTATACTGGTGTATAGGCATTCTTCCTTTTCTCTATAAATTTTAAGATTTGGTAATGATGATGATAACAAGTCAACCTTCTAATACTGATAACTTGACTTGCGCATCTCTGTTCGCTGCCTTTTAAAGTAGCCAAGAGTAATGCAAACCTTAAAGTTAACTCAACAAAGAACCACAGGTCGTTGGATATTACGCAACTTAGGAGCGACTTTGATCAAGCTCCCGGGCATTTAGCTGGATTATTCGACGATATCGACGACAGTGTGGCTTTATGGCAATGTGTGTATGATGAAATTTTACACCACCACCTTTTTTCAAAAGACGCCAAGATCAAAACTCTTCCTAAGATCAACACCTCCTGTTAGAAAGAAAATGAGTAAGAGATATAAAATCCTGAAGGGCGCAAAGTCATCAGGTGTTCCTGAGAAATGGAAGCTGTCTAAAGAGACTACTCAAGAGAGCTGGAGCGGCTTACTGTCAAAAATCATGTGAGGAAGCATCCAGCCTAAATGAAATTTGGAGGTTAGCAAAAACATTACTCCAATTTTTGGTCCATCTGAAGAGATAATAATCCACGACTTGAATAAAGCTGAGTGTTTCAATGGCTTTATTGTAAACATTAGCGAAGATCTCAACAAACAGCTAGATCCTCTGGACGTTTTGTCTCTAAACAGACACAATTGATTGGACAATATGGAACGCCAGAACTGTCTTATGATACTTTTTTTTCATTATATTGGGTGGTTGTGTCATTATATTTAGTACTTATGTTATTATATTCGGTGATTAACTCATTATATTCGGTGCTTATTCCATTATACTCGGGTGCTTATGTCTTTATATGCGGTGCTATCTTCATTATATTTGGTGCTTATTCCATTATATTCGGTGCTTATTCCATTATATTCGGTGCTTCCCTCGTTATATTCGGTGCTTTCTTCGTTATATTCGGTTCTAACTGTCGGCACGTAAAAAGTCAACACTTAAAAAGCACGTGAAGGTCGAACCGATTGAACCGCCATGTCTGGTCTCGAAATGTGAGTGAACGAAAATTGAAAACTGGCGCGAAGGCCCCGCCACGAGGCAGATTTAATAATTAACTAATCCGGGCGGTATGGAAAAAAAAAAAAAAAAGAAACAGAAGTGTTTGGTTTGAAACTTACTGTTTCCTGTAAGAAATATTCACTATTCCCGTTATAAGTTGGAACGCAAACATGGCTATCTCTATGTACTCTTTTTTTCTTTTTTTTTTTTTTCTAAATTTTGATAATTTCTGCGGATTACGTGCCGACAGTCACGCAACGCACATAAAGTCAAAAAGCAGATTGCGATCAAACGAGTATGTTTCAGAGAACAACGCATTTTTTTGCTGCATACGATTGCATAAAAAAGGTCTGTTTTGAAAAACAGTGTCGGCTGCTGTTCTAAACCATGTTAGTTCTTCACTGTTTGACCGACGCGACAGCGATAAACCTGAGAAGTTAAATATTTGTTTTTCACCGTTTGATCGACGCGACAACATAAACCGGAGAAGATAAACATCTCGCCCCATTGTGGCCATAGAGCAATTCAGGTGATAACAATTGAGTTGTTAATTTCGAGGGGTTTGAGTTTTCGGGGTCTGAGGTTTCGGGGTCTGAGTTTTCGTGACACCCGTTTTTCCCAGCTTTCCCTAGACTACCTCTAAATTGTACGGCCCCTTGCGAAGACTGGTGACGATCATATCGAAGAAAGCACCGAATATAATGAAGTAAGCACCGAATATAATGAAGTAAGCACCGAACAAGGAAGTACCGAATATAATGGCCTTTGCACCGAATATAAGGAAGAGAGCACCCAATATAAAAGTGTTAGCACCCGTAATAATGAAGAAAACACCAAACAAAGTTAGAACCGAATATAACGAAGAAAGCACCGAATATAATAAAAACAGCACCGAATATAATGAAAAAAGCACCTAATATAACGAAGAAAGCACCGAATATAACGAAGAAAGCACCGAATATAACGAGGGAAGCACCGAATATAATGGAATAAGCACCGAATATAATGAAGATAGCACCGCATATAAAGACATAAGCACCGAGTATAATGGAATAAGCACCGAGTATAATGAGTTAATCACCGAATATAATAACATAAGTACTAAATATAATGACACAACCACCCAATATAATAAAAAAAAGTATCATAAGACAGTTCTGGCGTTCCATAGGACAATGTGTCAAAATGGAAGTCGAAACAAGGATACAAAATAGCGAGAGAGAGCCACTGGATATAATAGTCTTAAACAGTTAAAGAGAAACATGAGATGGTTTTGTTTCACTTAAGTACTGTATCCTAAATGACTGAAATGTTTGTAGTACCGTCTTTCCTGTTCCTTACAATTTTCAAAATCCTGTCTCAAATGGAGTCGTTGTTCAGACGTGCTTTGTACGGGGCCGTAATGTGCGGTAGTCTTCGGTTGGCGTATCTCTCACGGAGCGTCGCTGGAATCACAAGATTTGGATCTTAGTATATTAATTTAACGAAATCAATCCCCTGTCTAGTTCCCAACGTTACGTTCATTTATACTGTCTTTCGCCGTATTCCCGAATCGTCAAGTAAATGTCGACTTTCATCGTTTGTTCCGTATTTCCAATGTTATTTCCAATGCTGTAATTAGTTGTTCCGCTTTTAATGTAACATACTTGTACCATTTTATTTTAGAAACCGCTGGCAATGACGTGTATAGTTAAGGGTTCGAGTCGTCCAGAAATCAACTCCTTCACGTCCTAAAATTTTTGCTGGTGCGTTGGTTACAGGGGTTATTTCAGGTTTAGCTAACTACATCTCCGTTATCTGGAAGACTGTCTTACCTTCTCTTTACATTAAACGCCGCTTTCGACATGGGTCGTTGCACTTGTTTCTACGGTGGATAAAGGTCGCTGAAGATGTAAAGCATCTAAGTAGCTGCTGCATGTATTAGGGGTTGGGAAAGAAAAACACCTTTTCAACGTAACCACATTTAGTGTTCCATGAATAGAATATAAAGTACAGGTAGATTGCAAGATACTGATCTTTTCAAGCGTTTCGTTGGTTTTTCTAATTTGCGAAGCTCTAAAGACCTAAATGAATACTTTCGCCTCGAAAATTGAGCGGCATCCACTGCTGACTGTATTGCTTGAGGCTTTTTCAACCCCAACAGCTCCCGAATAGCGTTCCTGAAACGTTGGTCTCTGTAACAGTAAAGCAGCGGATTAAACAGAGAGTTTATCTGCGCGAATTTCTGTGTAAACTGGAAAGTGGCATTTGTACGAATGACTGGAACAGCATTTCCTAAGATAACAAAAATAAAAATGGGTATAAACGAGGATATAAACGCAGCTGTTAGCAAACCAGCTGTCTTGGCAACTTTAGACTCCAGTTTTTGTTTAATAAGGACGTCGATTTGAGAGATCTCGATCAGCTTCCGATTGCGTATTCCAAGGTAAACCTTTCGATTAAGGTATACAACAAGAAATAAACAAACAGTTTCTACAGCAATCCATCCGGTCATAATGCGGTTCAAAATTCTACGATCCGCAACGACCAATGTCGTAGTATAGTATGCAACCGTTGGGAAGATCACTGAGAGCCAGGCACCTATCGCAACCTTTTTGAGGCGGCCATTTGTGATGATTTGCTTGTAGTCCATCCATTTTTGAGCCGCCACGTACCTCTCCCAAGCAATGATAGTCAAGTGATGCATAGTAGCTCCGAAGAGCAAAGGGAAGAAGAAAAGATTCACCGCATATAACATACAGGTAGACTCAAACGAAACTTTGCGAAAGGTAAAAAAATCAATAGTGGCAGATGTCGGCATAACTGTAACGCCAGCTAGAAGATCCGTAACAGCCAGGCTTGACAAAATGATATTTGAAGGCTTTTGAAGCTCTTTTTTTCGCTTTATAGCCAGGATGACGGATCCGTTCAAAATAATGGTAGGAAATGACGCTATGACCGACACAAGGCCTAAAATCAAGTAAATAGGTGAGCCTCTGACTTCCCATGATACGTTCGGTGCGTTCCTGCAATAAAACGTTGAGGTGGATGAATTGATGGCTGTTTTGTTACTATTCTGATCCATGCCGTAAATCTCGTTTGGAGGCAGGTACCGTTAAATAACCAACAACCTCGCAATCTTCAGTTTCAGCTCTTACGTCGTCTGTCTGCGATTCCTTCAATTAATCCTATGAGGAGTAAAATTAAAATAGCTATAATTATCTTTAAAATAAACTCATGTTTCTTGACTCCCGTTCCATGAAAATAATATGTCTTTCTTGCTTAAAAGTAAATCATACTCTAAAGGGACCCAGGACTAATGTCAATGAAACAACTCAAGAGAAAGGTATACAAAGGTACCGATGTTGTATTTTGTGACACAGATCTTTTCTTTTTTCGTTGAGCATGGTGACCTAATGGACAAATAGGCAATATGTCTAATAAATATAGAATATTTAATGACACTTGTATGTAGCATAATGTTCTTCTTCATATGATAAAGTCTGCATGCGAGCCAAGTGGCCCATCAGGCCGGAGCTTATCCCGGTTTCTGTAGCATGAAGCGACTAGGAGTATTTCTACTCCCCCCTGGATGGGATGCTAGTCCATCGCAGGGTTACCCCCAGCATTAAGTTCGCCGGTACCCATTTATACACCTGGGTGGAGAGAGGCACTGTGAGAGTAAAGTGTCTTGCTCAAGAACACAACACAATGTCCCCGGCCAGGGCTCGAAACCGGACCGCTCGATCCGGAGACGAGCGCACTAACCATGAGGCCACCGCGCCTCCCCTCTTCTTCATGTAGCACTGACTATTTGTCCTAGGTTTCTGATCTATTTTTTTTTCATAATAAAGTTATGACGAGCATTGACCTTACAAATAAGAGGTAGTCTGCCCATGTTCTTTTTGTGTTGCAGCTTTTGCGTCAGATAACCGAAAGGTTTTGTTGTACCTAGGCTCAATTACGAGCCGCTGTTCGAGAAAGGAGCCCACGCTCCAGCGTGGACCGGACTCGAGAGAGCGGCGGAAATCGAGCTTCTAGTGAACCAGTGTACCAGTATTTTGGTTTGGGACTACAGTGGTGCGATCATGACTTGAGAGGCCTGAAGTTCTCATTTTTTTTTAAAGGGAAACTAATTAGACTTTTCTTGAAGTTGAGGCATTTTACTATAACGAGAAATGATTTAACCTTTCTTGCATCAAATTCAGACTCTAAAGCCCAAAGTTCAACTCAAAGTTCAAATTGATCTTTAATAGTCTTGAAGTCTTTATATAAACCGACATTATTAATATAAATTGTCGGGGATTTGACTATTACCGTCACGGATTTGAGGAAAGGCCGTTAATGTAGTCTCTAAGTCATCCCGGATTTAACTCTACCGCCACGGATGCTATGTTTTTCTGTCACGTGTACGTCACGGGTCTGTCAAGGAAAAATTGCTGATCAAAGGTAAATACTCGATAATTACTACTAGTAAATAGTCTGTGAAGACCTTGCCAGAATATTTGTTCGAGACAACGAGAACAATAGTGAACGACCAGCTACTCTCTCAAAAAGAAAAGTTTTGATAAATTTAGAATCTCATAAGAAAAGTTAAGAGTTGTGTCTGTAAAGTATTTACTAAAAAAGGAACCTTAAGTTTGGATCCAAAGATAATTGTGAATGAACTCGAGGATTTTCACCCAAGCTTGTACGGCAGCAAGAGTAACGTTGCAAATTAATGCCTTCGACATTTGGATATCCCCAAACTCTCGCCGGATAAAGCACCCACTTGTGAAGGGAAGCTAACCATGAAAGAAGTGATACTGATGTTGAATCCTTCGGAGTGCAGGAAACTGCCTTAAGTGCTAACAATTATTACCGCTTTCAATTAAGTGTATTAATGGATAGGGCGGAACATTTCGTGTCAAAATTCTCCTCACCAATTGGAAAAACTGCCTGTTTGTCTGTAATTTTTTTTGTTGCTTGGCAAAATTTCATGGCTCACGCTTTTACGCTTCTGACAGTTCTTCTAAGTACTGCTTGTTATAATCTAGTTCACTGACACGTTATTACAATCAAATTAATAATGGCCGCTTTAGTTATCTCACGGGGAACGTTCCTTATACTCAATTCTGTTATTCCAGGCTAGATGTCATTAGACAGTCATACACACACTGTGCTGTAAATCATGGCAAATAGGCCCTTTGGAGCTAAGCCATCACGTGACTATGGGCTATATCTTAACGAATGCCAGAAATGGAAAAATCATGTCGAAAATATCAAAATGGCCAAGTTTGAGGCCCCCATCATCAAAGAATGAGAATTTATGACAGTCTGAATTTTTAAAACAGTAAGAAGGTTTGTATGGAAAAAGTGGTTGGAGAGCAAGACCTTGCTCTCCAGCAACATTTTCCATACAAATCCTCTAAATTTTCCGAAAATTCAAACTGTCGTATAAACTTACTCTTTAATTCTAGGGGCCTCAAACTTGGCCATTTTGGTATTTTCGATGCGCTCTTTCAATTTCTGGCATTCTTTAAGTTATAGCCCATAACAGAAATATTTTCTAGGAAACAAATTGTTCAGCTGCAAAGGGCCTATTACAGAGCGTATGAATGCAAGGACAGTGTGAAGTAGTCAAGAACATAATGGTAAGGAAAGCTGCTTTAGAATGTCGAAGTAATAGTTATAGTTCAAAATTAATGTTGCCTCAGATTTACGTGGAATGAAATACAACGATGGGGCTCAAATAATCGTCCGCTTTCTTGAAAAGGATTTGTCAGTCTAATCCAAAGAAATTGAACTTGGAGGTGACATTGTCACTGAAAGATAGCAATTGTCAAGGAATAATTTGAGCTGCGTTGAGCAATACAGTAAAAGTAAACAG
Source organism: Orbicella faveolata (assembly GCF_042242905.1). Taxonomy (NCBI): domain Eukaryota; kingdom Metazoa; phylum Cnidaria; class Anthozoa; order Scleractinia; family Merulinidae; genus Orbicella; species Orbicella faveolata. The sequence goes on from NW_028301553.1 coordinate 10,586,238, forward strand.
GATTCCTTAGAAAGTGGATTTTTTTAAGGACTGATAAAGCATAGCGACGGTTTATAAATTGGCCACAAAGCCGTCGGCAAAAATAAATATCGAGATTATGAAGCGGCTCGTTATTTCCCAGGTAGATTTTTCCCCCTCAAAATTTCCCTGATACGCTTTCTATGTTTAGTTTGTGTTTAATAAAAATAAATGAATATATATACAAATTAAATTAAAATAATGTTCGTTTTCGTTTCTTAGGCCGTTTACAGATTCATCATTGCAAGTATTATTTTTACAGTGAGGGAGACTTCCGGAATTGTCTGGTAACAGGCGGAAGTTTTTCGTACGTAACTAACTGTGCCTTTCTTTATGGTTTACGGTTTTGATGGATGTATTGCGTAAAGAATTACATTTATACTTGCCATAAACATCTGCCAGTTTTATAATCAATTTCATCTGATAAGTTTTACTGTGATTATTTACTGTTCATAAAATCAAAACTCACGAATCGATATAAGGGCCACAGAACTGAAGAAAATGATCGGAACCAAATTTGGGGTAGAGAAAAAAGTAATTGAGCCATAAACAGTAATTTCATGTGGTGCTTATTTTTTGCAATCAAATTTTACGGTGGGAATGGATAATCCAAAATGAAATCTTCAAAAACTTGAAAAATCTTAAAGACTAGGTGGCAAAATGCAACATTTCCAACCCATCTCAATATTCTGCCTTACGTTGTAGCGATTTAGTGAGCTGGCACGTTATCAGCTGATAATAATGTTGAATTTTTTTTTTAGTGAAGGGAACTGCCTTGAGCGCCAACAGTGGTTACCGCTTTCAACTCAGTGTGTTAATGGAGAGTAGCGGAACATTTCGTGCCAAAATTCCCCTCACTCACTGGAAAAACTGCCTGTTTGCGAAAACGTGCGAGATGTCTGGAATTGTATGGTAACAGGAGAACAGCTTTACGCACATTTTTTTAGTTAAGACTAACTGTGCCATTCTTAACAGTTTACGGTTCTGATGTATGTATTGCGTTGAGAATTATATTTATATTGCCATGAGCATCTGCCAATTCTATAATCGACTTCGTCCGATAAGTTCTCTGATTATTCACTGTTCATACAATCAAAACCCACGAATTCATACAAGGGGCAAAAAACTGAAGAAAATAATCGGAACCAAACCTAAATAATCGAATATTTCCTCAGGATAACCCTTCAGTACAAAGTACTGTTATCAACGGGGTCCTGCTAAGAATTAAAAACTACGAAACAAGAATTATTAAGATATATAAAATAAAATACATATTAAAAACCGTTAAAAATACAATAGAAATTACAAGTAATAATCGTCTTAGGCTTTCCTAAATAAAACTCTAGAATTAATGTTTCTTAAACTTAAAGGTAATAAATTAAAAATCGAGGCACCTAAAAAATAAAAGCTATGGCGCGCAAAATCCAGTCTGACTTTTGGTAGTTTTGCAGTTTTCCCATTGTTTCTAGTGTTTAAAGCGTTATGATGTTATCGGTGAAAATAGTCTTTAAACGGAAAGCATGCAGTTCCATTAAGGCAGTCAAATACAAAGAAGCACGCTCTTTTTTGTATAAAGTTATCAACAGTTAAAAATCGAAGATCACAGTTCTGTGAACTGCATTTTGGGGAAACGATTTCGAGGCTTCGGGTCTCAATGGAGCAGATCATGCGTTTGCGGGACTCTGACCATCCAATACAAGTATAGCCCCAATACGTAAATATTGGCATAATCATCGATTGGTAAATTCGTTGGGCAGTAAAAGTATCAATACTGGAACGGATGCGCCGTAAGAGGTTCACTCTTCCTGCTGCCTTCTTCTTAACATGAATTTTCTGGATAAAACTCTATTACGTAATAATTTAGATTAAGCCATGGACAGAACGTTCATGCGGTAATTATTTTTTGCAATTGAACTTTAGGGCGAGAACGGACAATATAAGGAGAGATCTTCATAAATTTGAGAAAGCTTAAAACAAGGTGACAAAATGAAACATTTTTAGCCTGACCGGTCTCAATATTCTGCCTTACGTTGTAGCGATTTTGTAAGCTTACACGTTACCACGTGATACTGATGCTGACCTTCTCTGATCGTTTCACTGGGAAAGTTTGCATCAGTACAGTTCGGTATGTCCTCGACGAAACTAAATTTGCTACCTGTCGATTTTCTGATTCGCGACGAAGTTTAAAACCGATAAATGCAAGGAGATTTCGGAATCAATAATCAGGAAATAATTGCAAGGAAAACAAATCAATAACTTAGAACGCTGAAGTAATATTCATCGGTCAAAAGGACTCCTTACCTAAGATTCACGATACCGAAACTGGCGATGGTGAGCCTCTAAAAATCGTTTGGTTTCTGTCGATTTAGCCAGAAATGATCGTGGGACTGACATTCATAAAGTCGGCTTACGATGCAATTTGACGCAGAATGACTTGCTTGGTACTGTAATCAGGGCAACTGAGTTAAATTTTAATGCTGCAATAATTAAAGGGTTGCCGATTCCTTTGGAGTAAATAGAACTACCTTTAGCGACAAAGATGGTTACCGGTTTAAATGAAGTGTATCAATGGAGAGTAGCGGAAAATTTCATGAGGAAATTTTCTCCACTCTAATTTGGCAAAACTGTCTGTTTGCGAGATAATTCTTGGGCAGCCTTACGGGGTGGCGCAGATTTCGAAATTCTAATTGAACAGTTGATGCTTTACGATAATTTTATTTTTTCGGGGCGTTTGCATAATAATTTACTTTTTGGATTAATTGATCAGATTCAAATTATCTTATCACACCTGTAAAATCTTTTCGTTTCATTTTGTAAATAGCACTATTAATATCTATATCGCGGCTTTTCTTGTGATAAAAAAAAAAAAAAATTTTGTCAGGGGTGTTCATAGTCGCCTTAAATATATTTAAACAGGGAATTTAAGCATTAAGAAGGTGGGTTGGCCGGCTAAAAGGTGATGAGTATTTCAAGGTGAACAAAAACTTGGATAATTTTCTAATTAACGTAATTTAATCTCGTTCTTAAAACGCATATTTTAAGAAATCAAAAAACAAGTGGAAATCATGAAATTTAAAATATAATCGGCAAACATGTACAACTAAGTAGAAGAAAATGATCGAAACTAAACCTCCTGTTAATAAATTTGGTTTTGAGTATTTAACAATGTGTACGAAATCTTAGTTTTTGACTATTAAACCTTGAGCGTTGCTTCCTGTGATGCTGATTTCTTTTTGACCGAAGGAGAACCTAAAATATGGAAAGAATTACATTTTTCTTAGAAAGATTATACAGTTGGGCGACGAGATGTGATATTCCAATATTACACGCGATTTAGTGCGCTGGCGATAATGGGTCGATTTGTATAGGTGGTCAACTGTTTCCGGGTGCATTTTGGAATAAATAAGCACAAGCTAAGTAAATATTTCCGAGACTACAAAAAATTGCACGAGCCCGTAAGATGCGGGCAATTTGTTTTCTTTGAAAAATTTACGAGGGCTATTTTTTTTTCCAAATTGCACGAAACGAATCATTTGATTACCGTATTTAGGTGACAAATGGGGCACCTAGATACTTCCACTGGATTGGACAAAAATTTCGTTTATGAAATGTTAGCAGAGATGTCGACTGTTAAGAGTCCTTGTCCATAAAAATGGGAAATAACTCGGCAAGGGTCGAAAATTCGATTTCACTCATATTTTCATGGTAGATAGGCTAGGGCATGACAAAAACTCCTGGATAGTTTTTTTGGCACAATATGCTTTTATTTCAAAGAAATATGCAAATTACCAAATTCCGTTAAAATCGTCATTTGACCCACCATTTTATTAAACAAGTTTGAGAGCCTCGCATGCAAAACCACATCATTCGTCCGTCTTTAAAACACTTAAATATTGTTGTGCAATGTTTAAATGTGTACTGGGTTGATTTTAGGGGATGTAGCGTTGTCTTTTTGGGTGCAAAATAATTAAATTTCGAAGACATGTATTTCATTCACTTAAAAATACTTCGTGAATATAATTAATTTTCACCATGTGCGAAACCTTCAAATGGACCAAGCTTCTGGTGGTTGAATCGCAGAAGAGTGGTCTACAGATTCCTGTAAAAATTTCTTTGGGCAAATGATTGTGAGCGACGCGAGAGCTTTTCAAAGTACGCTAAAAATACAAATATTTGACCATCCGTCGTCAAATTTCAATTTACGGGTTAGACGTATATTTTAGCATGCGCCACACGACCTGACCTATGTTAGGTTGAAATAGACACAGAGCTGATAATTTCGAAATGTTCTAACCTCTTTTGCTGTAAATGACAGGTCCAAAGCCGATTTGACGTGTTTCTCTCACCATTCGTCGCACATAAAGCAGAAGTTCGCTTTTGTTTACATAACGTCCGATGTACATCGCCAACTGTCAACTTATTTAATGGTCGAATACCATGAATCTGTGACCCTCTTTCGACACATGATCACCACTGCATCTAAGTCAAAAACGGCTAAGTCATTTGCAGATAGTTGCTTGCTTTCACGAGCACGCTTTCAAACACGTGAACTTCGCAAGTATGGCGGACGTCTGCCAGCAATAGCTTCTCAAAAGTAGCTACACATCTCGATTGTTGGATAGAAAATTTATACGTTTTTAAATGTAATCGATTTAAAAATCGATTTTTTAGTAAATCTATTTTTTGTTAGTATAAATCTACCAGCGTTCTATGACGAATGCCGCTCTCCGATTGGCTACGCTACTCACTATCTGTTCTGTGATAGATAGTGAGTAGCGTCGCAGTGAGTCCTTGTTAACAAAATAACGGCCTCTTCTTGGCTTTTTCGAAGTGTCTGTGAAAAGGATTTAGATATATTTTTGAACGAATGGTAGATCTATACGAAAACAATTAGATTATTCACTCTCGCTTTCGCTCTCGTGATAGTTGACGAGGGCTGCGCCCTCGTCAACTATCACGCGGTGTAATTCACCACTAAATTTTCTCCGATTCTTATTGGTTTAAATTGATCACGTGACACGATAGTGTTCATCCGCGGAGAGACACCATCAGCCCATAGTGCCCGTCCGAGGAGAACACCCGGATGGATAGTACTCGTCCGTGAAAAATTTTCTGTAAACAAGCGAGCTGATAAAAAATTAAACAATTGAAATTGTATTAAGTGGGTTTTGTTTATCTTCCTTCTAAATTTTACATTTTGCTTTGACGGCTTTCGTCTAAAAAAGTCGAAAATAATTCGATCTGATTTTTGAACTGGCGCGCGGAAGAAAATTTAGAGGTGAACAGCAAAGACAATAGAGTGTTTATGTCTCGGAACTATCGGTCTGATAGTTGCCCCTTCGAAATTTGATGTTCTTAAAACTAGTATATTTACCCTCGAAGCTTCGCTTCTTGGGCAAATATTTGTTTCAAGAACATCAAATCTTCGCGGGGCAACTATCAGCCGATAGTTCCTCGACAGAAACACAATTGTTTAAATAGAAATCTTGAGCTCATAATCTAATTGCTTCTTATAATACCCTGATGTACAATGCAAAATGTTTGGTTATTTTATTTCTGGGTGCTATGGATCTAATTTATATACTGATTGTAAAAAAGAAACTTCGATTCGCGAACAATTGGCAACATATACATTCTTACAACTTGATGTTGTTCGAATTCAAATATACATAAGCAAAATACAAGGAAAACAGCGTAACGTAGGTTGCAAACAACTAAAACTGACAAATTGATTAGGTGATTGTTAGAGAAACATGTTATTCAACCCCTGTCCTTAATTGCTCTGTCGATGAACTGACGATAACACCGGCACCATTTGAAGAGCTCTTTCTGCGGAACACAATTTTAGACACATCAAGATAAACACAACAAAGCAAAGACAAACCAGGCCGCTTTCGGCGTGGTATTATTATACGTATTCAAGCAAAAAAAAAAAATCAAAAAAGAAAAAGAAAAAAAGTGAAAGTTATAAGAGCTATTCAAAAAGCCGAAAGGGTATTGCTTTCAATTTCAAGTTCCTTCCTGAAAATGGAAATATCTTTACGTCTCGTACAATTAGCGATCTTCTTATGTGCTCTGTGACGTCATCAATTTAAATGTCACAACAGGCGGTTTTGGATATTGATGGCGTTCTGACGTAGCAAATGGGAAAACAACTTCATCAGTTTTAGTGCAAAAATGGTGGTAAAATGGCCCATTATACCTATAATTGATCAAGGTCCCATATCTAGGCTTTGCCCATAATTAACACCCAACTTTGAGCACCAGCTTTTTACGGCAGGCATGATTTCAATCTTGGCTTATTCCTAAATAGGTGCGGTGCAACGTCCGGCTTAGCTCAAGGTATGGTAGCATCCGCCATACCTTGAGGATTGTTTTTCTCCACTTTACTTTGCACGCTGCTTTCGGCATGGTTTGGAGCGGTGGTTATTACGATGGAAGAAGGCTGCTGCAGGTCTAGGCCTTCAAAGGAACTGTTGCAGCGGGGGCAGAAGATGACTTTTTCAAAATAGCTTCATTCCGTGTTCCATGAACAGAATCTAAAACCACTGGTGGATTGAACGATCCTGATTGTGGGACAAGCGTAGTAGGTTAATTGTCTATGTTATTGAGCTCCGCAGGATCCTTTCGCGTGATAAATCGAGCGGCATCAACTGCCGGCTGAAATTTTTGGGGCGGAGATTTCATTCCCGCCAGCTTGAGAATGGCAATTCTGAAACGGCGATCTCTATACCAGTAGAGCAGCGGATTCAATAAAGAGTTCAGCTGCGTTGCTGCCCATGTAAATCGGAAAGCGACATTTGTATTAAAGACCAAGAAAACGTTTCCTAAGAAGGCAACCACAGTTATTGAGAGAAAAGGGAGTATTAAAACGGCGGTTAATACGCCAGTCGTCACTGCAACTTTAGATTCACGCTTCAATTTCATGAGAGCGTTGACTTGACTGATTTTGTTTGTTTTCAAATTGCGTATTCCAAGGTAAACCTTTTGGTAGAAATACGCAATAAGTATTACACTAGCTGTCCATACAAAAGACCACACAGTTAACCAGGCGGCCAAAAATCTACTATCCACACCGAGCACTAACATCAAAAAGTCTGGAACCGACGGGAGAAGCGCTGAGAGCCAGGCAGCCGTAGCAAGGTTTTTGAGACGCCTTTTTATGACAATAATCTTGTAGTTCATCCATTTTTGGATTGCCACGTACCTCTCCTAAGCAATAATAGTCAAGTGATGTAAGGTAGCTGAGAAGAGAAAGGGGCCAAAACAACGACTCGCCAACAGTAACGAGCACACATGCTCAAACGAAAGCCGAAGGAATATGAAGACATCATCAGTGATAGATAGCGGCATAACCGTAAAGCCGACTAGAAGATCTGTAACTGCCAAGCTGGACAACAAAATGTGTGGAAGGTTTTGCAGCTCTTTGCTTTGCTTTATGGCTATGATTACCAAAGCGTTTAAAAGAATGGTAGAGAGTGAAGCAATTAATGTCATGACGGCTATGATTAAGTGAAAATGGGAGTCACTTAAGTTCCATGATAGGTTTGGAGAATACCGGCAATAAAATGTGGAATTGGAAGAGTTGATGGTTGTTGCAGTGTTGCTCGGACGCATTTTGGTGTGGTATGAAGAAAGAACCTCTATTGGAGACCTACAATGACTGTACAACAACCTGCCGCCTTTGATCTGTCGCTTACAAGAACGACGAGTCTTCCGTTTTGAAGTCTTTCTGGTCCTTTAAACCTATAACGTTTAAGAATAAAACACGTAATATTTACCACTCGGAACCTCTTTCCTAAAATATATTTGTCACGACCATTTCCATATCAAGCCCATGTGTATTGGTTGTGAATTCTTTAAAAAATTCTTTCTAGCAAAATTTGACTTACTACAGATAAGACCAATTTTATTGATAGTCGGGGTTGTCGATGAGGCTAAAACATCGGAATAGACAAATTTCGATGTCTCAAAATTCAGCCGAAAACAATAGACCTCAACACGAGGCTCCGGGGAATAAACCCCACAAACTCTGTTTTTATTCCTCGGAGCCTCGCACTGCGGTCTATTGTTTTAGGCTGAATTTTAACATATCGAAATTGGTCTATTACAACAATGGACATGAAAAAGTCCTTATAGGAGAATAATTGCAACAACTTGCAGTTATTGTCTTAACTATTGCAAGTATCACTTTAGCTGGGTTGTCTTGCTCGTATTTCCATTTTACACCAAGCATGTAAGAAAAAATATCGTCCTTTAAGTTCATTCCCCAGTATTGCACTGTGCATCCCTACTGCGCATAATTTCACACGTGATTAGCGCGCGCGCATTAAAAAATGGCGGCTTTTTCTTTACGGCTGGACCTCGCCATAGAGGTAAATCGTCATTTCCTCGTAAACGAGTGCGGTGACCTATCATTTTTTCTGTTGTTTTGAATTGAGTGATAAATTTCTCTGTGTAAAATAAATATGGACCAATTCTCAGTGTAGGACAATAAACAATCGTCGGAAACGTGACTTTAGCAAGCAATCGTGACTATACTCATGATTTTATTATAAGGATTTACTGGGCGCAAACAAGGTGCTGTTGCTCCTAAACGAACATGGCGACACCTTATTATTATTTCAAGATTTAAGTTCACATAAGAGAAACAATCAACAGGCAAAGTTTGACAAAAATCTCAGTGCGGGTTCGATTTCAGTGGAATGACCTTAATTGTAGCTAATGTAGCTGATGTTCCAGTTTTGCCGTAACTTTGAATGTATTGACCTAAATGAATCGTCTGTTAACTTTTCCCAATTCCGCTTTTTTTAGGGCGCATTACATCCAATATATCCAAACTGAGTCGATTGTATGGCCACCATGCTTTATCAGTCTTTTACCCAGCTTTAATTTCTTTTTAACTTCGAATTTGGTTTGTGAAAGCATTTAAGAATTGCATTTAGCATTGTCATCTGAAATAGAGATCGATAGAAAAAGTGTCGGCAATGCAAAGAGTTGATTACTCCAATGGAAAAAAAAAATGAAAATGAAATATCGTTTGGTACCGCAGCTGTCGCTTTCATTTAAGTCTGTTAGGTACTTTCAATTTGACAATTAAAAGTTTCAAACATTTGGTAAATAGAACGAAAATCATCGAGGTAAATTGGATAAACTGTTTGTTTCTAGGAGTGTTGGCCTGCTAACAGATAATGAGTATTTCAAGGTAGGCGGAAACTTTGGTTAATTTGGTTAGTCTTTCTCCCAATATTTATAGGTCAAGAAGTCAAACAGCGAGTAAAATTAAACCATTAAACAACTTATTAGAAGACAATGATTGGAACCAAACTTGCAGGTAATAAACATGGTTTTGAATTTTTCACCCCTGAGCAGTGCTTCCTGTGATGTTATTTTATCTCTATAAATTTTTGATCGAGAGAAAACCCAAAATCTAGAAGCATATCTTTGTGCGGTAGATTACACAGCTGGATGACAAGATGTGAAATTCTAATGTGAAATTAGTGTGCAGACTCTTTATTACTTAGAGTGATAATAGTTTTGTCATATTCCTGTCTTTTCACCTGGAAAGGTCCTGATTCAATTCTGTAATTCCTCGACTCATTTAGTTCAATGTATAAATAACAACATTCAGTTCCATGCTACTATACCGATTTATCAGGAACATAATTGTCAGGACAAAATTTAAAACATTTAGGAATATATTACATCTAAAACTGCCCTTACCTGAGATTCACGAAAATAAAATACTATCGGCGACTGGGCTCAGGTAATCGGCTGTGTTCTTAAAGAGGCTTTCGATTTAGTCCGCAGAAATTAACGTGAAACTGACTTACATTCAGAACAAGATGAATGATAATCTTGCGTGTATTCAGTAAAATATAACATTTGCCAGTGATTTGTTTGATATGAAAATTAGTGCAAATGGATTGGAAATTTCAAGTAGTCTATTGTTTGCAGTTAAAGGGTCGCTGCATCCTTTAACTAATGGAAACATCCTACAGCGGCAACAATACTTGTCACTTTCAACTAAGTGTGTAAATGGAAGTAGCAGACACTTTGTATTTGAAAATTCTCTTGACATAAGCGTATTTGGAAAGTTGCTTGTTTGTGTAAAAGGTTTTGGCGACACATTTGCAGAGTGCGGAAATTTCCAAGTTCTACTGTAATGTCATGTAAGTCAGGTGTATGTCATGTTTCTACCATTAATAATAAATTACATTTTTATTTATGTTACACGTCAAAAATTATTTTACAGTGGTAAATTCATTAATTACGTTCATTTTGTAAATTACACTAATAGTATTTGAAGTTTCCCTTAACCAAACAGCTGCGACAACAAATTAATTTGTTTTCCTTGAATTCGGCCTCTTTGCCTATCAATTTTCGTTTTTTTCGTGGTAAATTTTCCCGCGTTTAAAATACAAAGTTATATAATTGCAAACGATTGTTAAGTTAAAACTGTAGGAAGAAACTGCTTTCCTATGGCCTGTAGCGGCTGCAACTGGTTTCTAGTGGATCTGTGGGACTTCTCCTGGCCCTCTTAGTTCGATGAGTTAACATTCAAGTGTTTTTTTCTTTCAAATGGGGTTTGAGCAAAATACCACACTGAGCCGAACAGTTTACGAAGGTCTTACTACGGGAAGATCTTACAATTCGCATATAGCATGATACGTTGTTAGTTGCTCAAAGTCATATACTACCCAGAAAAATTAAAAATATAAACCGTGATGGCAGAAATGATTTAGCGTTAGCTCAAAGGACACGAAGCGTTGTCGTTTAAAATAGAAATTAAGGAAAAGGTGTCGGAAATGTAAAGAAAGTTGATTACTTAAAGGGAAAACGAAGTATCGTGCGGCACAACAGTTGCCGCTTTTAATAAAGTCTGGAAATGTTTGGCTATTGAAAGCAACAAACATATGGGGGAAGTCTTGAAAATGAAAACAAAAATTGTGGAAAAACTTGGAAATGCTGTTAGTTACAGGAAATGGTGCTAACAGATGATGTATATTTCATGGTCAGCAGAAACTTTGGTATTTTTTTAAATAGCGTTATTTGATAAATGTCACTCTTAATATTTAAAATTGAAGAAATCAAACATGGCGTTGAAATCACGAATCTCAAAAGCCACAAACGACTGATTCGAAGAAAATCATCTAAACGAAATCTACAGTAAATAAACTTGGTTTCAAATCTGAAAATTTCTGGAGGAAATTTCAGTATGTGACATATTACTACGAACATTGCT